>NC_034416.1:13319101-13595693 GCF_002078875.1 Numida meleagris
TGGAGCTCACTTTGTTAGGAGTGTTCTGCAGTTCGAGATACTTATCAACAGTGGGGTGAGTCAATGCTTTTCTTGTTATTACTGGTGGTATTCCTAATGATGTTTTGACTGGTGTTGCATATATTTTGTCATAAACTGTTTCACTGCTTTATAGGATACGATGTGTTATACGTGATTTTACTTGAAATAGGGGTTGAAAGCACAACTTTTAAAACGTAGTATGTTTAGAGTTGTGGTTCACCACATTCTGTGTTTAATTCTTTTGCTTTTCTTTATAAGAGTGCCCAATTTCATTTCATACGGCCCTCTTTTTTTCATTTGCTTTCTAGAATGAAGATAACTCAGAAATCACTGAAGTGATTTCAGAGGCATAGTGTATGTCTGTATGATTTTAGAGGGCTGGAGCATTTCTCCTACAGTGAGAGGCTGAAGGAGCTGGGCTTCTTTCTGGAGAAGAGAAAGCTCTGGGTTACTTCAGTGTGGTCTTCCAGTCTCCTAAAGGAGCTTATCAACAGGAGAAAGATTAGCTTCTAACATGGACAGATAATGATAGAGCAAGGGGGGATGGTTTTAAACTAAAGGAGGAGTGATTTAGATTAGATATTAAGAGGAAATTCTTTACTCATAGTGGTGAGACCCTGGCACTACTGCCTGGAGAAGCAGTGGATGTCCTATCCTTGGAGGTGTTCAAGCCTAGGTTGGGTGGGGTCCTGGTCAATCTGATCTAGTAGGTGGCAATCCTATCCACAACAGGATGTTGGAACTAAATGGGCTTTAAGGTCCCTTCCACTCTATTCCAGCTTGATATTTTCAATGTGTTACTGGAGTATTGTGTCTAGTGCTGGGCTCCTTGGTACGAAAAAAAACCTCTGTGATCTCCTGGAAAGAGTCTAGCAGAGGGACACAAAGATGATAAAGGGCCTAGAGCACCTCTCTTGTGAGGAAAGAGTGAACAACCTAAGTCTGTTCAGCCTTGAGAAAAGAAGGGCATCTGATCAATGCTGATAAATATCTAAGGTGTGGGAGGTAAAGGGATGAGGCCAGGCTCTTTTCAGTGGTGCATGGCAATAAGACAAGGGGAAATGGCCACAAACTGAAGCACAGGAAGTTCTACACAAATGTGCGTAAGAAATTCTTCACAGTGAGGGTGACAGAGCACTGGAACAGGCTGCGTGGAGAGGTTGTGGAGTCTCCTTCTCTGGAGATGTTCAAAACCTGTCTGGATGCTGAGCTGTGCAACCTGGTCTAGGGAGCCTGCTTTGGCAGGGGGGTTGGACTCTGTGAACTCCAGAGGTCCCTTCCAACCCTTATGATTCTGTGAAAAGTCGGTGTCCTCTGTGGTTTGTACTCCTGACATTGTGCTGTTTAGGGACTAGAAGGAAAAAATAACCCTCACAAATAACATTGCAGTGACATAAGTTTGCTTTGGAGTTTTCACTGAGCAATAGAGGATACATTCCACTTGGACTTTGAATTAGGCTTGTTAAAGTGGTAGTAAACTAAAATGGAAAAGGAAAGGGGAAGTGATCCACTGAGGGACTCAGTCCCATTCTTGTTTGTACTGCAGGGCATAAGCAGGATGAGTGCTTATGTATGAGTTCTTATATCTGTAAGAACTACAGATTAGTCACAGAATGATTAATTTGAGGCTGATCCCTGCAGTTCTAAGGCAGGTAAAGGTCCAGACTTGGTGTTATGCTTTGTTCTTGTCCATTCATTCCCTTGGTGCCCTTGTGCTTTTATGGATATTCATACAAACACACAGTAATCTAGTTCAGAGAGTGATCTAGCAAATTTAACTGCATTTATTCACAATTTGGTTCCTTGAGTTGCACAAGTATCAGTATGAAAATGCACACAAAAAAAGGCAGGAGTGTGGCATGTTGAGTTTAGGTAGGTGTAATTCCCTAGTTTTTAAGCCAATGTCTGCCTCTTTATTGCCATTAGTAGCTGGGATAGCACTCTTTTAGCCATGTGGCTCGGACAGCGAGTGACTGTTGCACTTGGGGCAGAGCTTGTGTGTAACAGTCCCCTGCTTGGCCTGGAGAGTCTCTGCACAGCTAGTAGTTTCTCTCTAGGATATATGTGTCCACTGAGAGGGTGTGAGATGTTTATTCAAAAGAAGTATGGGCTCAAGCTGACATAATGTAGTGAAAGACCCAAGAGAAAAGTTAGAAGAGGGATGAAATGGATGGTAAGTTCCTATGAAAGCTTGCATCCATCTGTGCTTTGTGTGGCATAATGTATATTCTGGTATTATCTTTCCATGACAACATCTGGACAAGAAACTCAAGATGGACTGAGTGCAAGCTGGTTTTTGTTAGGTGAGAAATGATGTGTGCTGCCTTCTTTCTCCTTAGCCTTTCTTTGAAATGTTCCTGGTTTTCTTTTGATAGCTCAATTTTGAGTACTGTCTCTTTGTATTCAACTCAGCTTGCCACAGTTTGCCCTGAAAGCTCCATAATTATATTGTTCAGGCATAAGAAAATGCATGAAAATAAACTAGTTCGTTCACATCTTGCTTTTTGAAAACGACATGCTGCCTTCAGTTTGCTCTTGGAGTCTAAAGACTATTCACAACTGTTACAATTAAATTTTGCCTAGGGAAAAGTAAAGAAACCTGTAAGCCTGCAGCATCTGATCTCTTTTTTTGAAGGAAAAACAAGTTTTTAATGACTAGGTAAAACCACAAACCTGTCTTTCCTCTACTTTGTACTTCATGTACAGAATGCTTCTCCTTTTAGCTTGTGATACAGCGCTGCAGTGGATCACGTGAGGCACAAGAGAGCAATTGGACCTCCCTACAATAAATTTACTTTTTCAGTTGGTAGTATGTTCTGTTTCATTTCTTTTTACACATTTGTTAATATAGAAGATGAGTAAAAATGAACTTACTTGTGTTTCTTGTTGACCTGATGTACATTTAAACTGAAAAAAAACGTTCACTTCCTTTTCCTCTCTCATCAAGATGTGATGCAGTTGCTGTGAGGGATGTTTCTGTTAACAAAGGGAACTGTAAAAGTTATATGGAGTATATTTGAGGGAATTATTCCTTCATGTTAATGTGATTCAGGGATGTTCGGTCTGGGAAAATGACAGGAACATTTGCCAAACAAAGTTAAATGGCATACTAAAAGATGTTGTGATGAAATATTTCGATATCACTGGAATTGTCTTTTTATGAGCTTGTTATTTTGCAGTGAGATTTGTAGGCCTAGAGATGCACAAATACCTCAGACTGAGTGACAGTGGAGGGAGTGTTAGATTATTTCTTCCTCACGTCTGACTAGAAGAGGGCAGGCCCTGAAGCAACATGGAAAAGCTATGTCCTCTGACTAAATGTTTCACATCTGAGGTGGGAAAATGTGGCTTAGCTACAGTGAGCATTGTGTCACTCCATGATCTGACTACTCTCATGGATTCTTTTTGTCAATACTTGGTGGCATCCCTTAAAAGCTCCAAATTTGGGAATTATGTGGCTGTGATTTTTAAGGCCTTATGCTTCTGGAGAGGAGACTGAGAAAAATGACTTAACTAAATCTTAAGGTCCTGAAGACTAGCACATAAATAATACTTGTTACAGATGTATACTATGTATCTTTTTATTACTCCTGTTTACTTTGTATTTGTGCCATGATTTTTTTGAATCCTGTGCTCAGAAACTCAGGGCTTCTATACTAATAATTCTATACTAAGGAAAGTAAAATGCTACTGGTATTTGCTCTGCATGTAGAGCAGATCATCTTTACAATTGGATATAGCATGTACTACGTGAATACTTGCTGTAAGAAGTTTGGCTCAGCTGAGTTGTACCAACTGTTGAATTTGATCTTTACTGATTCTCGATGCCTCTGATAGGCTTCTGTCAAGGACAAATACTTGCATTAAAGAACCAGGATATGGGCTTAATATGAAATAAAAGTTCTCAAAGTTGGTAATTTCCAGTGAAAGTTGGGAGGTTGTGAAAGAAATAACTTGAAGAATATTTTCAATACAGGCTGGCGTACGGGCATAGGAGGCAGTCTGAGATCTATCGCAGGGTGTGTTATCCTGACTCAGTATTGCAATGTCTCTTTGCAACTGGACTCTTCAGTTCCCCAGAGAATGTCTGCTGGTGACAGTGTAGCACTACTCCTTGCTGTCTGGGGAAAAACACATACCACTACTGCCTACTAGCTACCAGCAAGCACCTTCACAGCAAACCACTGTGTGAGTGCCTTGCTACTTTATATACCTGCATAATCCCTCTGACAACTAAATCCATTAAAATTCGTTTTCATCCAGGCAAATCAGACTCCCTGAAATCAACCGAGCTTTGTTCTTTGAAAGCGTCTTGTGCTAGTATGTGTGTAATCAAATCCTGAGGTGGCCTTGCATGCATTCCACGAGCACCAAGATGCACTGTTTCAATTATTCTTTTTGATGTACGTTTTTTAAGGGAATTGAAATATTACACTAAAGTAAATGGTTTTTAGATGTTTTAGGAAGGATATTTGAATGAACTGAGTTCCTCCCTTTTCCCAGCCAGTCCCTACTGTACAGATACATAAAAACATCTATACTCACTACTCAGCGTAAGAATTGGTAAGGAGAAGTCCTGTCTAAGTTTTGCCTCTCATGTGCTTATTGTTTTCCTATGGCTGGCTCTCAGAAGCAGTACTTTTTGTTGGCACTTTGAATTGCTCTTCAGAATTCTTCAGGGATGCCAAAGTCACCCTACTGATACAGTAAACAGACTTTAGAATATTCAGCTAGTCTATATCCCTCCTCCAATATTCTGTATAATTTATAAAAAGCTATTCTGCATGAAAAGAAAATAGAACACGGGAGTTGTGCAAAAGTGATCAGTGGCATTCATACCACTAGAGGGCTGCCTGCATATGCTGCGTTGATCAAAAGGCATCAAGCATGCAGGCTCTTTTTTTTTTTTGTTAAGCCTTTGCATTGCATTTTCTTAGTATTTTTTGCATTTGCAGTGACTCTCTCTTTCTCAAATTGGCTGTCAAAACCAAAGTGAAATACTGGAAAATGACGTGCGCTTCCAAGCCTAACAATGAAGATAGCCAACATGGCTCTGCGGAAGGACTCAAAGACTAAATTGTCATGCACTGAACCTGCCTATTGAAAGCAAATATTGTTCAAAGGGACTGTACCATCTGTAACCTCCCCAAGCCGTTGCTCCAGAGTGGAGTGCTAAAAGCAGCAATAGGGTTATGATTCATTTGTGTCTTTTTGCATTGATAAGATAGTAAATTGTTATTTACATCACTGTTTTATTGGCATTCGACATTAGGAATCAAAGTGGCCACTAGATACTTGCTGAAGCTATTGAGTTCAACTTGGAGACTGTTAAAAAAGCTTTGTCTGGACCACCATCTTTTGTTTGTATGTTTAAATAACAATCATGCTGAAAAGTATTGATACTAGAAATATTTTTGTTTATACACGCTTTGTGGTCTTTTTGTACCTCTGGAAATGCTACAAATATTTTATGCAGAGGCAAACCAAAAGGTTAATATTATGCAGTAAATATCACAAAGATGCTTATGTATGTGTATATATATAAGGACGTATGCAGAGAGAGGTGTAACAGATTTCTGTTAACACTTAAGATTGGTAAACTTTTGAGTGTGTGTCCCTGTACAAATAGATACACTTATTTAGATATCAACATATGGTGGAATCTTCTTTCAGGATTTCTTGCATCATAATTCCAAGATACTATTCATCAATTTAAAATAAACTGTCTTGTTAGAACACACTCAAATATTGGACCAGATTAATCCCAGGTGTAATTGTGTGGACTTGGATATAAAACAGAGCTTAATGTTATGTTTGGGAGAGTCATTATTGCTGTGTGCACTAATGTCAAAGCAAGACTGTTTTGAATTATTTTGTCCTTAGAGAAAGCATTACTGAACTCATCGTAGTCCTGTTTTCTCTACCCTATAGCACACTTATACATGACTACCTGTTCTTTCATCTACAGTAACACTGCCTTCTTCATTTCTCATGAAAATAAGAGATATTCAGATGCAATGATTGTTCATTTATATCATGCTTTGTATACCAATGTTTCCTGTTAGTGACACGCTATGAAGTGCTGTTCTTGCCACTGCTCTGTATTAAAACAGTGATTCAGTGTTGAAGAAATCAGCCCAAATGAAGGACCTTGGATTTGATTTATCTGACTCTTAAGCATATCGCAGACTGTGTTGGCAGCTGAGAGTAGACTGAGGTCTTTAATCTCTCCAAAAGAGAGGTAGAACATACTTGGCAGAAATACAAGTATGTCTCTGCCTTGCTTGGGAGGTGGAACAATAAGGCTGAGAAAATTCTTCATGCTTCACAGCGTGGTCCTCTTCTATCCTTTTGGTAATAGGTCTGAGCTTTCAGTGGAGATGTGGGCAATTGGTCATCAGAAACTGGACTGAGGGGGCTTGCAGGCTGCTGGGCAACTATTGTATAGAAGTGCATCGGGTTCCTATCAGTGTGCTGAATTTGACCCAATGCCTTCACCATAAAGTGAATAAAATTGTTTTTTTTTCTGTAATGAAATTGATATAATTGCCTGGCAGCACCTACATTTAATACAATCACACTTCTGGCATAATTAGTAAAAGTAAGTTAATTTTTCTGAATGTAATGAGCTTGATGTTGAAGAAATGATTCATGTGTAAGATCAAAAGGAAATGCCTTCTGAACTAGACAGTGTCCCATTTCCCTCCAGGGCCTTAGATTTCTGACATGATAGGCAAAATCATTCCCTTTGGATTCTCTGAACCTGGATTTTTATTTTTCACTTTGAGGCAGTGAGTTGGTGAGGATTCAAGTGAAATTTCATGAGTCTAAGACTGGTCTTACACAAGGTATTGCTGGGATATTTTGCAAGTCTCTTAATGTTTTCTGTTTGTGAACAGTCTACCAAAGGTGCTAATTAGCTAGAATAATTACATATACTCAGAATACTGTTTTCTTTCATAAAAATGAATTTGTGGTTGAAGTGAATTTAACTGAGTTTAATTGTGAGCATCCTTGATTTCTGAAAGCAGCAAGATATCACTCAAAAATATTTGTTAATATTTTCAGTCTTAAAAAGATCTTGCAAATAGTTGGTTAATTGTTAGTACCACTAGTTCTCATTACTGATTTGCTAGATGAAATAAACTATTTAAATATGCTGTTTTCCACAAAGTCTGACCTCAGTAATAACTGTCTTCAGTGGTTAGTACCTTCATTCTGTGATTGCAATCAATTGTTTCAATTGCCTGTTTACTGTGTAGGCTGGAACAATGTCTTTTGTGTGCTTCACTTTGATGTACATATCATTTGTGCCATGTTAAGTGTTCTTTTTCTGACTTGAGCTCAAAGGTGTCTGAGCAAGGAACACAAGGCAAAGCATGGTTGGCTGAAATATGTTGCTTATGAAACTAAGCAATGCAAGTGCAAGTTACTTCAAATTTTCTTTGGGGCATTCTATTTTTAACTCAAGATGAAAACATCAGACTTCTTGAATGTATCAAGTCTTGAGGATATTTGTGGGTGCAAGTAATAAATGACATACCGGTTTTAAATTGAATGCTGTGCTTCAGAATAGGAGGAATCGGCACGATCTCCCTAGACTGATGTAACAAAAATGAACACCAATTACAGTGTATTCAATCCACTGGGACTTAGCACATCATTTTGTCTAATTATGGTATGAATTCCACAATGGAGAAAGCCCTTCTTCTGTAAACAACTAATTCCCCTAGAAATGTGAAAAATCTTAAAGAACTCTAATTATACATTTCTCAGTAGATAAAGAGAGCCAGAGAGAGTCTGTGCCAGCCACTTACCAGAGGGGAAGGGGGAAAACAAACAAAAAAACAACAGCAAAAACAACCCCAGAAAAAGATAAAGGATTACCCTGGGAGACAAGGAGGGAATATGAAGTAGTATAAACTCCTCTCAACCTTTATCTAGGCTCTTATTTAATATAAGACCTGACTGATCTATGCCTAAAGGCTTTACTGTCAATTGGAAGTTGATAGATCTATTGACATTTACTCGAGGAATAACGTTGGACTAGAGATTTAATAAGTAAATGACGAAAACAATGTTCTGCTATACTCCTAATAAGCTTAGAGATACCCCAAACTAGCCTGGGTAACCCAGACTGCTCAGGCATGCAGTTGGCTTTGTATATTGTAATTAGTCAGCAGATGTGTTATAGCAAGAAATGGATTGCTTGTGATAGAAAAAGGATGACCTCTGACTTCCTCATTCCCAGCCCTATTTTTCAGACTAAGTTCCATCACAGATTTGGCTGGGCTTCTGCAAATGTGAGAGAGTTCATTAAGGTCTACTGAGGGTTATTCAAAAGACTGCTGAACAGTATAAAAAAAAAAGTCAGCAGAGAGAAGAGCTGTAAAGCTGCTTCAGTACAATAGAGGGTGGTTATAGATAAGTATGACAGAGTAGGCTATAGTCACTTGGGGATGAGGTAACCACATGTATGCATGTCACAAGACATCAGTTTATTATGAGATTTTGAACCTGCAGTATTTAATAAAAAAGGCAATGTTTGACAGTGAATTTGCCTAAAATATGTCTTTCCCCAGATGCCTGGTGAAATTGAGTCTAAACTCTTATTTTCATTCAACAGAAGGGTCTCACATCCTCAGTAGCGCTGATCTTACAGACTCACTTATAAGAAAGAACAAACAGGTGTCCCAGGAGGCAGACTGCATGTTGCTTTTATTTGCAGACTGGTCTGCTTAAAAAAAGGTGATTACTGCTGAAAGGTGATACCTGGGGAAGTGAAAGACCAGTATAGCTGGAATTAATCACCTCAGAGACAGGCAACAGCTCTCATTGCTTCCTGGCCATGGAGACGTTTGTTTGCCATGTTTGTCTTTCCCCAAGGAAAGAGTAGCTGATTTTGTAGATGTCTTTGTTTCTGAGGCTGCTACTGTATGGCCCTTCTGCCTGCTCTTGAATTCTGAGCTGAATCATGAGTAGAACATACAGTAGGAGAATGCTAGAGCCACATATCTGTGAACGCGTCTTACCGTAACAATGCTTTGCTTGTATGTTGCATGGATTACTGTTGTATGTCACAAATACATGTGTGCCTGCATGAATTGGACTCTGACCTAAAGTTTTAACTGAAAGTATCTGTTGTGTGTCTTGCTCTGTCAGCTGCTCTTGAGGAGTAAGCCAGTTCTCAAGTTTCCTCGGCAGAAGGAAAAAACAGGCAAAGTTGCTGAACTAATCAGTATTCATAAAATTTAAGCCTTTAATAAGCAGGAGTGACACCAACTTTAGAGGTGTTGTCTATAAGCATTATGTCTGAACTATGACTTACTCCTGGATATGGAAGGCAGCTTTTCACAGGAAGCCCTTTAAGAGGACATCTGGTCCATCCCACTACCTCAAAGCATAATAAGCTCTTCCTAACCTCTTTATTTCTATTGTCCAGCATGGGCACAGAAAACACTGAATTTCCACTAATGCGGTATCCATTTGGAGATATTTTAATGCTTCTAAGCCTAGCAAAGTTCACTGGACAAGTTGAAATCTCACCAAATTTCACCCAGGCCAAGTGTGTGTGTGTATATACACGCGTGCTTGTTGTGAATGCTAAACTGTGCCTCCTGCAAAAGGAGGGGCAAATCATTATTGAGCAGTCTGAATGTGGAAGTAAATAGCACAGTGGGGCAACGGTGTGCCTGGAAGCAAATTGGTGTGTAGCTGCAATCAGAAGTCAAACACAGGCAAAGCAGCTGCAGTATTCTGGTCTCAGTGGCTCCTTCCAGAGTAGTTTGCAGTTGCACATATGGAGAATGTTGATGTGCTGTATTTCTGTCAGCTGTCCCTTCGGTGTTTGTTATGCTGTACAACAATAAATGGCTTTAAAATTCAGTATATAACATAGCACAAAATTAGGCAAAACCAAGGGCATTCAGAATGCTTTTCTTTTACCCTCTCCCTGTTTTATTGGATGTTTTCAACAACAGCATATGAAGCTTCTTTCCCATTAGGCACCAACATGTACTAAGTGCTAACTGGTACGATGTTACCACCTGGACTTCACATGTTTATGAAGACAGTACTGTAAGGGGTGTTTTGAGACTTTCCAGGTTCTGGTAGCATGAAAGAACTGTGAACAACAGCAAACCTACATCAGTTTAATTCTGTTGTGACAAGCTGTAAGATTTGCTGGTGAGAAGTCTCCTACTGACTTCCTGGGCTATTAAGTACTAATTATGCCACAGCTCTTTTGACAAGTTCCTGGTAACCTAAGGATTATCAAGTAACATTATAAAAAAAAAATGCTGCATGCTAACTACAATGAGCATGAATTAGTTTGAATTAGGTTTGCTGAGGCATAAGGTATAAAACACAGATTATCCTAAATTTAGCTTCAGCAGATGGCAACTAGGTCTTTCAAACTAATATTATAAGCTCACATAGCCTTGAAAACCCACCCCCTAGCTGCTCTCTCTGCCACGGTATTGGAAACAACTACTTTCTTTTGAGACAAAGACAGGATTCAGATGTGTATGACGTGTAAGGGACATGTGAGGAATGGTGAGAGGTGGTGCAGAGTGCCTGAGCCTGTGCTACATTCAAAGCCAGCTCATGGGTTTGCTCTGTCCTGCAGGTAGAGCCAGCACCCACTTCCCCACAAAATTCAAAGGTAGCCTAAGTACCATTTGCTTCTGAATGTCCCCTGGTTTTTTAAGGAAGAATTTCTCTGTCTGATGTCAGCTCACAGGGGTGCCTGTGGTGTATAGAAGTATCCCACATAGGTGCTGCTTGCTACCTCATCCTTCTGTAATGCTGGTAGGTATGTATGCTCTTCATAAAACCAAAAGGAAATATCAGACAGTAGCTATTGATGTGCAAGTGTTTCAGAACTTGAAGAGGAAATAAGTTCAGGACAACAGTCTAGATTAAATAACATGAATTGCTTGCTTATAGAGAAGAACAGATGTCAAGTGACGAAGCATGAGGTCTCATTTGACTTGCATGTGCCAGGATGCTGTATCTTGATTGCTGATAAATGGGACTCCATGAGTAGAACTTTGATCTTGAAGACAGGGTAAATATAGAGAGAGTCAACTTTGGAAGACTGGCTATTAGCTTGATCAAATTATAGTTTGAAAATGGGTTAATAAATCTAGAGGAGAAGGAAGGGAGAGAAAGTTCTTCTGAATTAATCATCATTTGTTTCTCAGTGATGAGTTTACACAATTGAAATTCAAGTGGGAGTATAGAGAGTGTAATTTCATAATTACATATGAATTGAACTGATGTTTCTAGGTAATACCAAGATCTGCTTTCACGACTTAGCATTACCTACATCTGGACAAATCAAAATATCCAAGGCATCAAAATTCAAGTTCAATTTAAGGTTATTTTTCACTCATGGCATCAGCACAAAGAGCCTGTATCTTTCTTGGTCTGCTAACCTGCTTTAATGCTGTAGTTATCTATCTGCATTGCAATGTTACCTCATGAGTACTTACTACATGTCAGTGAGTGCAGGATGAGGGCATATTTCTTTTGCTGGTGTAGACAAGGCATACAAGTAAGTTTTCATCAATGCTCACAGTTAAATGGTTGTGTAACTTTGCATCATTTTTGAATTTGAATGATATTTTTCTTCAAGTAAAAGTGGGGAAAAAAAGTCCTTAGAGGATAACACTTGGGCCCCTCAAAGTTATGCTGTTTGCAAAATCATGTTCTTCTCTGGAACCCTGTGAGGATATGAAAATATTCTGTGTCAGAAAACAAATAAATGTATATTAATATATTCTGCACACTGCCCCTATCTGCTCACTGCTCAAGGGTTTGTTAATGCAGGAGGTTTGTGGACATGAATAGAAGTCATGTGGATGCAATTACCCAAGCATAAATTTTGTAGTGTGTGTATATGGTTTGAGAAGTTACGCAATAGTCAAGAAGTGGAGGAGTTTGATAACTCCCAGACCCAATAATTTCGGAGTGATGGTGGTTTTCTGATTTTTGTAGGCTTACTCTGACCTCGCAGTCTTACCCACAAGGAACTACAATGCCTGGTTATCTTGCTGCTCCTTCAGAACAAGTCTGTCTTCCTCCACAACTGCAGAATGGAGGAGGTGATGCATTTACTAAATAGTCATATTTGTTTCCTACATCAAAATTGTAGTAAAGATGGGAACAGACTATTGTGGTTTAAGTAAAACTTACACAAAGACTGTTGGGGGTCTTCTTACAGAGATGCCTCCCTGAGGCCAACAAGTAATTTGAAATCCTTTGACACCACCTGAGCCTATTTCTGAATATGAGCTTGTCTCTGAGATCCATGCCTTGAGAGCATTCTGGTAATAGTACAGAGCAGTCAATGACTTAGCATTGATTGTATTATGTCTTTTTATTTTGTTTTTTAAAAAAAATCAACTTTTTGTAGTAGATAAATGAGAAGGGAACAAAATGGTGGAGAGAAGTGGTATGCATGTGTTATCTTCAGATCTGGCAAATCCATGCAGAAGTTACAGTTAGCGTTCCTAGTAGCCAAGAAAACCTGCTCATGTCCCCTCAGCAAACCCAGATCAAAACACCTCAACAATCTCTTTTCGTAGAGGCATCGTGTCTTGAACATTACAAATGGAAATGAAAAGGGAGGAAAAGCATACTTTTATTTTTAAGTAGGAAATGCAAGGTTTAAAATTTGCTGGCATTGTACAGTCAAATGATGCACTCAAAATACCACTGAGACTGTAGATGTATCAATGGACTGATACTTTGTCTGAAATGAAGGAAATGTAAAGGAAAACGTAGCCTTTTTTTGTGTTAGAAGATATAGCTGCCTTCCTTAGTAGTGTTACATGCAAATACAGACAGTTTGCTCAACATATGATGTAGTGATATGTAGAAGTGGTTCTTTTATTTCTGATACACTCTTTCAATAACTTTCAAAGGGTTACAGGACTCTTCTGAATTAACAGAAGGCAAAAACCCAGTCCTGACTATTATTTCTAGGGGCTTTTTTTTTTTGCTGAGATCAGACCATGAGCCAGCTCAGATTTCAGTACTGTCATTTTCCATTAGTAGCCTTGATTTTTTTAATATTAGAATCTTTCCTACAGCTTCTTGGAAAGAAAGCTTTCCAGCAGATAGTGTGCTGAAAGGTTAGTGTTCTAGTTGTTGATTTGGTATGGTAGTTCCATTAAATCATAAATGAACAGGTTTCAAATGGAGCATCAAGAAAACTGGGAAGTTATACAAAGCAAGCTGGATGTTGACCCTGGGCTAGACTGTACCCTGACAGCTGAATGCATGATGTGTACCAAACCAATTTAATCTCCATATGTTTTCATTACACTTAAGTGTCATTGACTAACTGTATGGTAACTGCTGAGTCATGGCCTGAATCACTGAGCACCTGGAGGAAAGACCCAGTCAGCCTTGGGAGCACAGGTGAAGGCAATTCACCTGTGTGATCACCTGATCACACAGGTGATCAGAAGGGGTGGTGCCTGACTTCTTAGGCCTCATTTAAGGGGGAGGTGGTGGCTATGGGCAAGAGTCTGCCTGTGCTATTCCTCTGCTAGTCCTGAGCCAGACCTGTCCTCTTGAGATCAAAATGGGAGGCTTATGAAAGGCCTGCCAAATCTCAGCAGCTAACAAGAAGCACTAAAAAGGTCTGGGAAAAAGATGCAGAACAGATACAGTCTCATTGCTATGGCTTTAGGCAGCAGAGAGGGAAGACAGGACTCTCCTCTCCCCATTAGTGCCAGCTCTTTCAGAGCCTTTTACAGGATGCAGGATTAAAAAAAATATCTCCTATTCATCCCTCCTATTAATTTTGAGGGTAGATCTTCCCCAGCTTTTCACAAGTGAATTAAACTACTTTGTTCTGGGGTTACTTGAGTGGAGTGTTTCAGTATCTGTATGGGAACTGCTGAGTCATGGCCTGAACCACTGATTGAGCAGCTGGAGGAAAGACCCAGTCAGCCCTGGGAGCACAGTGAAGGCAATTCACCTGTGTGACCAGAAGGGGTGCAGCCTGGCTCCATCCCTCTTCGGCCTCATTTAAGGGCTGAGTGCCACTGAGGATGGATCCCTTTCTGGAGATCCTTCCTTGGTGGAGCTTTTCCCCAGAACCCAGAATCTTCTGATCCAGGTGAGCCATCTCCTTCCCTTCCTTTGTAGCACCGTGCTGTTGTGCTGGTCCTTCCACTTCTTCTGTAATGCCTTTTCCATCGTGTTGATCTCTCCAATTGCTACACTAACTTAGTAGCTGTGTGTCTTAGCAGGATTAATATTCAAATTGCCTTCACATAGAACTTGGACTCTTTTGCAGTGCTGAGAGTAGCATTCCTGGAGGAGCCAACAATCCTGCCTGGTGATCTGTGTTGCCACTGTGGTAGAAAGCTTGAGGGCATCTAGCTTTCTAGCCTACTTTTCTAAGTAAATGTATATTGGCTGCTCTATTACTCTTACACAGTCAACATGCTATTTTACAGACTAAACCTTATATTAGGTTAATGTTATATAAATGGTGCTATTCAATAGGAGAAAGTTTTTTTGAAAAGCTTTGTGCTAAATACATCAGTGGGATGACCATATTTAGTATGAATATAAATGTCATTCCATTCTCCCCCCACAGAATCGGCGAAAGAAGCCATATTTCTCATCAAAACAACTCACCCATACACATACTTAAAAGTGTAAGTGAAGAACCTCAGATACATAAAGCATCTGAGAAACAACTTGTTACCATATTTTAATTGTTTCTGACACTGACTATGGAATCAGTGTCATCTCTAATTTTAGCAATGTTTTTATGTGGGGAGTACACACTTTCCAGGACTTTAAAGAAAAAGTGAATTGGCAAATAAGTGTATATAAATGTGCAAAGTACCAGAGGAATTTATTACCATGCTAGAGCTATTCTGTAATACAAGGTAAGCTGGGTGAAATCCATGCCCATTAGAGGTGTAGCAGAATCTTGTTTGAAGTTTTTCTCTTAAGATATAGTGGAAGTGATATGCCATATTTTATTCTGTTTTTCACATCTACGGAAATAAGCTTATCTGCATGTCTTTCATAGGTGAGAAGATTGGGGTCAGGTTGTTGTTTCATAAATTTAAATAAATGTTTCTCCTTGCTCTGCTAACTGAGCCACCAGGATCTTTAAATCCACCCCTGTCTTTTAGTGCTCAGTCAGTTTGCTTCTATCTAGTGTTCCCTACTAGAGTATGGCCAAAGCTGTTCACACTGTTTGTTATTGCAGTGCTAGATCCTGGCATTTCTTTAATTTTTTTCTGGAGAAAAATAACAAAACTTCAGAAGAAGTGATCTGTCTTTCTCAAAAGAAAACCCAACGTGAAGATGAAGTGGAATGTTATTCTGAATTTGACTGTTAGGAGAACAATGTCCACTTGATTCCCAGATGTTACAATGCATTTTAGTTACTAAGTGATACTGGGAAGGCTGAAAGATATGACTGCATCTGTAGTCTGCTCAGTTAATTTAAAGGAGTGCAAGGAAAGAGTAGTAGTGTCTTTTCTCTCCTGCTGTTGCTTTCTTTTTATTTATAACTTTTTATGAAGCTTTCTTCTTTTATAAGTGCCCTTTCTGTTAACTGTACGGGGAACAGTTTAATGTAAGAAACCAATAGTTCCAGCAGGTGATGAAACATTTGTATACTTCTGAATCTCCATTGTACGAATCTGCAATTCACATAGGAAAAAGTTTAATGCTTTTCTTCTTAAATCGGAGAAATGTCTGAGAACTTCCAGACCACCAGTTATTTCTGTATGTGCCCTGTAGGATTTTTGCACTTACATCTGAACTTTGAATTGTCTCTTCACAGATAAAGAATTTAAGGGTAGAGAGATAGGACAGCAAATATAGATTCCAGTACACATTCTGGCTTTCATGATTACAGTTTTTACCATCTTATGCAAGGGCTTTTTGAGGAATATGAGTCTGACAGTAATAATTTCCATAATGTAAATTTTATTGAGGGTCTTACACACATGTTGCCTGTGTCAACAGCCAGTGGGTCCCAGCCAGTCGCTGTCTGAGTTGCATGACACTCACCAGAACTTCTGTGCTGCTGTTGATGGTTTTGCAATAAGTTGTAGGGCTCATACAGGCAGGCAGAAGTTCTTTCCACCACCTCTTTGCATTGGGGTCTCTAAGTGGTAGGAATCCTGAAGTGCATTTCCACGTCTGTGAACTGCTGGACATTCTCAGTGCTCTCTGGAGACATGGTGACTGGGGAAACAACGTGCTTCAGGCGCAAAAGCACGGTGAAAAGCAATATGAGAAGGATAGTCAGAAGTGTTAAGAACAGTCCCACGTACACATAGAGACCAGAATATTTATCTGCTGTTTTGTCTACTTCTGTAGCCAGAGTTGGAAAATGAACACGTCCAGTCAAGTTTCCATGGAATTTGAAATAAATCTCAGTCATTGTTGTTAGCTTTGCTACATTTTCTCTGTTTATTTTCAAATTTAATGTCTTACCTCACTGGACTCAAAGTAGGTTAAAAGAGGAGGCTTAAGACAAATGGTGAGGTGTCTTTTTTTGTAAAATTCAGGAAGAAATGCTCCATCCTCTTGTTCTCACTCTGCTTCACAGTTAGCAGACTGCATGAGACAAGCCTTTGTAAGTCATAGTTGCTATTATAATGATTAACAAGCACTGGATTTGTATTTTACATGGCCACCAATCTTCTATTTTGTCTTCAAAATCCTTGGCTCCTTCTAGTAGGCCGCTTCCTTTGGAAGGTGAAATGCTTTGGTTGTTCTTTCAAACTGATCTGCAAGGGACTGTATAGCTTTGGTCTCTGCAAGTGCTGTTTTCCAAAAAGAGTGAATTTTCTGCTAGCTTTTCCAACAGCAGGTGGTTTATCCCTGCGTGAGCTGGAGAAGGTTGCAGTCTGCTGCGAATCCTCTCTTAATCCAGGGTTACTGATACTCACTTGGAGTACGGAGTTCTCAGTTTCTTGGAATGCATAGTCAAAAAGTTGTGTGTCTAGGAGGAAAGATGAGAGAGAGAAATGAAACCAAGTATCAAAACAGCCTAGCCCGTATGCAATAGCTTTAGGTAAGAAATGAGTCCTACATCCATGGACTAATAACTGCATGTACCAGTACAGGTTAGAGGCTGACCTGCTGAAAGGAGCTCTATGGAGAAGGACCTGGGTATCCTGGTGGTATCAGGGTGGCCATGAGCCAGCAGTGTGCCCCGGTTGCCAAGAAGGCCAATAGTATCCTGGGGTACATCAAGAAAAGCATGGCCAGCAGGTCAAGGGAGGTGATCTTCCCCATCTGCTCTGCCCTGGTGAGGCCACATCTGGAGCACTGTGTCCAGTTCTTCTAGAGAGAGTCTAGTGGAGGACCACAAAGATTATCAGGGGTGTGAAGTGTCTTCCTAATGAGGAAAGGCTGAGAGATTTGGGGCTGTTCAGCCTGGAAAAGAGAAGACTGAGTAGAGATGTTGTAAATACTTAATGGGTAGGAATTAAGTGCATGGGGCCAGGCTCTTTTCAGTGACACCCAGTGACAGAACAAGGGGCAATGGGCACAGACTGGAACATAGGAAGTTTCATTAAAATGTGAGGAAAAACTTATTTATTTTGAGGGTTACAGAGCACTGGAACAGGCTGCCCAGAGAGGCTGTAGAGTCGTCTTCTCTGAAGATATACAAATCTTGCCTGGATGGTTTCCTGTGTAACCTACTCTAGGGAACCTGCTTTAGCAGGGGGGTTGGATTAGGTGCTCTCCTGAGGCCCCTTCCAATGCCTACAATTATGATTTTACAAAGTTTAGGGAAGACTAAGTCTAAATATTAGTCTCTGGTAACACCTAGTTCTTATTTATAGGTAAGAGAAGGCCTCACAGTCTATAGAATTAGATGTTACAGAAGAAGAGTCCAGCCAGTGCCCTACACCATGTGTCTTTTTTGTTTATTAGGACCCTCTGTTTCTATTGCAGGGTGTGCTTGGCAGGCAGCCAGAATCTCCGTGTCCTGCCAGGACAACTCTTCCTTGAATACAACACTTCAGTCACACTGTGGCAGAACTTAGAAATCTTAACATTTCTGCACTGTGGTTTCTTTCAGCTGGAAACAGAAAACCTAAACACTGAAATCTCAGTGTAAACAGAAAGCATCATGTTCTGCTTTAATAAGACTAGAATTTCCTTCTTACTGAAGGAAAAATAATAGCAGTGAAAGTGATGCAGTCATTTATAATTTTGACTACATATACACCTACATAAGAGATTAACGTTATTCTGTTTATAGGGGAACATTCTGGCAGTCAGATCAAAATGAAACATTAGATCAAAATGTTAAAAGCTCTGATGCGTTTAGATAAAGATTTCACCCAAAAGACATGTTGCTGCAAAGCATTTTAACTTTAGGCTTTCAGTTTTTAAAATATAGCTCTTTTATTGAAGCTACTTGATTCACTTCTTTCCATGCACCAATGACTTGCTCTTCAAGGGAAGGTTGAAATATGGAGACCTGAGTCATCAAGGAGCTGATTTTTGAGGCTTTCATTACAAGCAAGGCAGGCCTACTTTGGTTTACGTGGTGGGGAAACATCTGATGTGCTGAGATTTTTGGAGGAAGGATGCTGGGAGGTAAAGACAGCATCAACAGCCCCCCAGCTCATATGGTACGTCCTTTAGTATCAAAGCATTTGGGAGAAAAACAATCCAATTTAGGAAATATTGGGTCATGTCCTGCTTGGTAATAGGCTGAGACAAATTTTTGATGGGAAGATCGCCTGGAGATTTAAATTCTGTGTGGGTAGTGGATTTTTGTGCTGTGCTTTGTGTAGGTTAATGTGAGTAAGCATGGTAGAAAATGGAGGCTCAGTATTTTTTTTTCTAGAGTCTAACCCAAAATCTTTTGAGCCTTGAAAAGTGGGGAATGGAAAAAAGGAAACTGCAGATTAGGCAGAGCTCTATAACTACCTGAAGGGAGGTTGTAGTGAGCTAGGAGTTGGCATCTTCTCTTGAGTCACAATACAGCCACAGTCTATCAAATTGAGTCAATTGAGAGCCTTCAGATTGGAGTGATTCCTAATTACATGTGACTTTGGGTTCTTCAGAATAAAATACTTTTGCTGTATTTGATGTATTAAATTTTAGAAGAGAATATTCCTAGACCTTCAAGACTTTTGACTTCTTGGATTTACAACCTTGAAAATAAAGTAACCAGTCACTTGTGATTCTGAGATGTTAGTATGTGTAAGACTTCCCATTATGCTGCTAAGTTGTAAAATCAAATGTGTCTATAAAAATGCCATTAGTTAGTAATATAGTGCTGATGTGCTATTACGGGCTTGGTGACTATTTTAATATTTTTATCTGATTGGAGGAGACATACAACAGGTTCCTAACGTAAGTAACAGAAGACAGGGAGGCAGTTGGTCACACGAGTGAATTCACAGCTTAGATGGTGAGAGATGTAGGGTGAAGTGTACTTTTTGGGTGAAAGGTAGCATGATGGCTCTGAGCTGTGTGCCCTGTGCTGGATCCCTCACATCTTACCTATCCAGAGGTCCTAGCCTTGTTATATAGTCTGTGGGATTGACTCCAGCAGGTTTGGAGGTGAGGCAGGAGCAGGGGACATTAAGGTGAAGGCTGTGTTATAGCCAAGCACTTAGGCTCTCAATTATAGCGCAACACATCTTAACTATGTACTTCAGACATACAAATGACATAAATGAAAATTCTTCCCCCGTGAGGAATATTCTTATGTCATACAGTAGGTGTAAATTAAATGATATGAAGGTTACTGGCCATATTAAACCTTTGTTCTTAGAGTAAGATTTCGCTGTTGATAATGAAATGTAGTCAATCTGGAATCTGACACATCCATACATTAAAGTATAGAGCAATGTCCATCTCATCTGCTATCTCACTAAAAGCAAGAGTCAGAGCTGGTTTCTCTTCTAGGAGGAAGAGAAACCTAATGGCTTTCCTTCATAAAATTAGACTGCAGAATGCTAAGGACATTAATCTTAAGTTCAATAATTAACTATAAACCAAGACCTTGAATTGAGAAAGCTCTCCTAATTAATAAAAGGAGCAGATTAATAGTAGGAAGTATTAGCAGTGGAGAGTTGGCACAGCTTTCATTTTTTTGTAGTTTCAACTATAGAATTGTCAGGAGCAACCAACTATTCAGGCTGTTGAAAGCTGTGGAATTAACTACATCCTTTCCAGAAATAATTCAGTAGCTCCAGGCAACACCAGAGATTTCTGCTTTTCAATCTGCCAGTTATCTCAATGAATGTATCTTTTCGGATGTTAGTAAATTCAGCTTGAACTCCCCTGTTTAAGGAATGTAAACTTGAAGACCATGGAGATCAAGATAATGTGAAAGTAAATGGGTACACAAAGGTTCTGCAAAACCTGTGTATAAAGCAGGTTGGTATTTATAACTTTGTAGAACTCACAATACTACACACAAAACCTCCCTGGATACCCTTTGAAGATCACCAGTATGTGGACAAAGAAAGTAGGTAGAGATTTATTAGAGAGCAGAGCAGCGTAAGTGGTGCCAAAATTCGCTGTGATCTATGTTCTTCATCAAGGCTTTGTTGCTCCACTCTGGCTGGACAATATATCAATTTCTAAGGAGTGCCAAGCACTGTTAATGCTCACTATTGCTCAGTGGATACAGACTGATTCCAAACAGACACTTCCTTTTTAGCATGTTGTGCTCACTTTTATGCAAGGATTAAAAGCAAAAAAAAAAAAACAAAAAACATTTCATTTAATAATGAAAAGCAACAACAAAACAACAGTAATGAAAATAGAAGCCCCAAACAAAACAACAATAAGGTTTCTTTCAGAGTGTGTCTCACTAAGAGAGCAAATTTGTGAGCTAAAACTTCATGGGCATTGCAACTATCACCTTCCCTCTGCAACTACCAGGGTTTGGGGAGCTTCAGGAGCTCTCAAGGTTTTCCCTGTTCTTAGGAAGCCTGCATGGCCCCTCTGTGCCTTTGTAGGTCACAGAGGAGCAGAAAAAAAGATTTTCCCTCCAAAACACAGACAGCACAAATTCATTTTTTGCAACTCATACCATATCTCACTTACTTCCTATTACTCCCCCATTGCTTTAAGTGTCACCTGCTAGCAAGGCATCTCTGAAAGTGCAGGCAACTTTTCTGAGTTCTTTTGCTTTCCCACCTGATACTAAAACTACTGCAATGAGTAAAGTGGGACAGAATAGAACAATTAGTCCAATGCAGTTTAAGGTGCTCTAAGCTGGCTGACAAGTGCAGAAATGTTTCTTTTAGAACACAGATACTACCGGGTATGTTCTGTCTAGGTCACTTTTAGAGATGAAGCAGCTTTGAAGAAATGCAAACAAGGCACTGAAGTGTCAATTCCATCCATGGCTTGCATTTTCTCCGGGGAGTATCTGAAGGAGAGGAAAGGGGGGAGTGTCCCTCATTTCAGTGGTGGATGGTGTTTTTTGTTCTTATGCTGAAGTGCAAGATAGTATGTCAGTGTCTCAGCTGTGACAGTGCATAGGAAGAGAACAGAATAAAGTATAGTTACCTTTCAGAGGCAGGAGTGTTGGGATTTAGGCACTAGAGCAGCTGGTTCAGACCATGAGCTTGCTGGTGATTTATCAAGGAATATCTCCTCCCCGGCAGTGGGATTAGTACAGAAAAGATTTGCTGTCTTACTGTTGGAGTCAGGATACTGTCTTTTTAGCAGCAGTGCATTTGGCACATCTTCTCCTCAGCTCTTGATTTCACATGGTTCAATAGCAGGGATGGCTCTCATTCCAGGTCTTGAGATGTCAATTTATGACCTGACTCAACAGCATCAGAGCTAATGCTCTATTCTTCGTAGGCAATAGGAGAAGAGGGCAAGGAGGCTTCTCTTTGTGCGCTTCACTACTTGGGTGGAAACAGCGTGGGCCAGCCAGTCCCCTCCCTCAGCAGCGGTAGCAACAGAGCAGGGAGGATCACAGCACTCAGGCACTGCTGCATCTCAGCAGCAGGCGAGGAGGGAAGGGAGGGAGACTGCCAGCTCAGCGCACAGCAAAGTTTGTGCAAGGTTCTTAACCCTTTCGTGCTTGCAAGTAGTAAACAAGACTGAGCTGCCTGCTAGTTGTAAAATGGGAGCCAGGAAGAAGGGGTATCGATTTCTTTCTGGTTTTCTGTAAATTGTAGAGGTTCTGGTTGTTTTGTTTTTTTTTTTGCCTCTTGGGAAGGATTAGCTGGGGAGTTCCCAGCTGGGCTCCTATCTGGAATCATGGGCAGATATCGCTTGTCATCTGGGACCCTCAAACATTGCTCTTTGGCTGTGCTTTTTATGTTGGTTTTTTTTTTGCTTGGTGCTTAGTGTCTGGTGTTTTGGAGAGGTCTTTGTGGCTGTTTTAGCTTACAGTTCACTTATCTTCTGAGGGGTTTGAAACAGCAAATAAGTGTACCCCTAGCTTGAATGCCTTGTGGCAAAGAAAGATTTTTGCCAGTTTATGAATGCTTGAAGCACAGATCTGCCTACAGAAATGAAGTAGGAGGGGTTGAAGTTGGTGTGGGAACCCTAACAATCCTGATCCCAAGCCTTTTGACCTGCATTTATTAGGTACTCCCAGCTGACAAAGTGCAGGTGTTTTGTGTCCCTGTTCCAGTTGTTATATGAATTAAACTGTATCAGTGAAAATTAAAATTTTCATTGTGTGCATATTTCAGGAAGGTGACTGAGGAACAAGATTCTTTAATTTATGCAAAGTGGCTCAGTTTTCTGGGGGGCAGATGTCAGTTTGGGATGTGTGCAGTGGGCACCAAGGTTTCACCAGCAGAGGAGCACAGCTGGAGGTGACCAGCATGTAGACAGTAGCTGCAGTTTGTGACTGCAAACCACTGAGCTCCAGGTAGCTGGGTTTTGCATGCAGCCTGAGCATCCAGTCCCTGTGTTCTTTGTGTCCTAGCTGTGGGTTGGTTGGAGGCACCTCACAGGGTAACCCAGACCCTCAGTGGCTGTTGGGTTTGTGGTAGCTTCCAGGGACTAGAGGCTGTCATTCACAGCCTGTGCTTGGGGCACTGGCAGCAAAGTTCCCTGCTGGAAAATGGGTCCCACACAAGTTTGGGAAGAGCATTTCATTTTCTCTTTCCAGCATTGTGTTTGATGAGGCAGAAACATTTTATCTCCTTAGAACAGCTCTCTCCTGGTGGTTCCCTATTGCAGCAGCCTGAGCAGAGGGGCCAGATGGTAATGAAAAACAGAGCTGCATAACTCTTTTATCCTTCTGGAGTGGAGGAGTATATTATAAATCCATCCTTCTATGGGCTTCAATCTCTGGAACTCACAAGCACAGTGTTGCAGTATTTAGATAAAAGATAGTCTTTATAAAAGCTATGACTCTTCCACATGTCTGCACTGGGAAGAACCCTCTGCAAACCAAGACTTTATAAGGCAGATTTGATTGCTGATTTTACTACACATTTCTCTTGCTGTGATGTCATGTATAGTGCCTTATTTTGCAGTTTGTGCCATGATTCCCTGCTATGTGTATTTTTTGCTGGAATCAGTCCAGTTGCTCCTTTATCAACAAACTACCTGACAACACCTCCAAACCCTGGGAACATGTCCTTTTATTTAAGAAGAAACAGAAATTATGTTACTGGTTGAATTATAAAATTCAGAAGAGGCAGGCATGTGTTGAAATCCTGCAACCCAGCTTTCTGTGTAATGCTAATGAGTGTTGCTGAAATGAAAAGATCTCTCTTGCCCATCCCTGCAACCCAGCTTCTCTGCTTAGCTCTTTTTCCCTTTGTTGATTTTGCATGAAACTCTTTCTCCCTTTTGTAGGACCAAGCTGCTCTTTGCTGGATGGGTGTACTTAGATTTCTTGTTTCCTTTGTAGCAGGGTATAATAAAGACAGATGAGTTTTAGATAATGTCACAATTTATACCAGTTAAAGCTCATGAACGCTTGACTGACTGCTGAATTCCTGAATTGTTCAGAAGTATGTAAATCTTTCTCTATGTAAAACTTTGTGACAGTCAATGACAAATTTGTGCAACTTTAAGGTACAAATTACCTTGGAAACACAGATATAAACCCAGTGAAAATAATTGTTCAGGCAGCCATTAGAAATTTAGAGGCTGAAGAGTTAGGTTCCTTCCTTTGCATTGCTTGACCTGCGCACCAAGCATTGTATCAGATCATTTTACACATCTTTCTCATAATACTCCGATAGCTAGTGAAATTTGGTTTTAAAAAGGACCAAGGAGATATCTGAGTGGTTATTAGTGGGTGTAATCTGTTTATTTCTTCAGGGATTCTTCTGTTATCCAAGTTCATGAATTCTGTGAGCAAACTGAAGATTACTTTGCATCTTTCAAAATTTCAGCGCAGCTGCAGAGAACAAAGACAGAGCAGGGCTCTCCCCTCTCCCCACGTTGCTTTTGCAGCAGACACATCCCAGGTTATTCAAGCTGTCATCTGCAAAGACCTTTAATTCAGATCTGTTTGTGTGTGGGAGGGCCAGGATCAAGTGGAGGTCTCTTTTGCGAATGTGGATGATCTTTATTGGACTCTGGAAAGAGATAACTTGATAGGTGTCTGTGCATATGTCAAAGATGACAGAGAAAACAAACAATGTCTGAGCTATCAGTACCAGGGATGAACAAAAAGTGTGTTAAATGAGAGCAGATTTCACTCAGATATCATATCTCAAACGCTTTCTGTGTTTGAATGTTCTTTCCACTTGTTTTGAGGTTACAATCAATACCAGTTCATCTATCTATTCATTACCATTTTTACCTTTCTCTTATTAAAACAGTTTATCTCTTCCACCTACATGGTTAATCCCTGCTTGTATGAGACTTTGAGCTGTTGTGCTGACCCAAGGCAGCTCAGCTTGCCTGGAGTTTCATTAGCTTTCAAACGGCTTAGGGGAAATTCATTCTCTTTCACCCTCAGAGGGTGAATGACTCAGAATTAAATGTGAACTTCTAGTAGTATTCATTACAGGTGGCACTAATATTGTACTTAGCCCTTCTGTATTTTTAAGTCCCTTTACAGTTACTCAGTCTCAGTGAGGTGCAGTCATACAGCCTTGAAGAGGGCTGCCAAGCATTTTTTCTAGCAGCCTTTGTTGCTGTTACAAACTGTGCAGCTGTGCTGTACAGCTATCCATAGGACACCTCCTCAAACATGTGCCCAGGCCCCTCTCCAGCCACTAGGGTCAACTACCCAGGTGCCCTAATGGTATTAGACCTTTTACATGGAAAAAGACCTATTCTTTCCTATTCCTGCCTTCCTCATCTCCTGTCCCAGCCATCCACAGAGGTGCTAAGATGTCCCTTAGTGCCATGAGGAGAGCTGGATAACTAGGACTGCCTGAGGTGACTGTTCAGTTGTTCCTGAAAGATTAGATGGCTCCTGGTTTCTGCCTAGAACTGTACAAATGGTAGGAACAAGAGTGTAAGTCACTGAGGAAAAGATACTGAAGCAAGTGACAGCACTTACTGCTGTTTGTCTTGGCAGAGCAGAATCTGCTGTCAATACGTTTTTGTTTGAATGTATTTTGTCCTTCTATCTGTGACTCCAAGTGGTAGATGATCTATATGACAAATAAGCACGTGGAAAACAATATCTTGTTTCAGTAGGTTTTGGAACAGAAGTCTCTAGTGAATGCTTGAACTTTCAAATATTTACTGTTCATTCAGATTTGCATGAAATAGATCTAGCTGCCACCAACTTTAGAGGAGAAACACTGCAGTCAATTGGATAGCAACCCTGAAAGCAAAGGAAGTTGCCTGCAGTTTGTTTCTTACTTAGACCACTAAGGGTCCCAAGTAAATGTACTGATTTGTCTCTGCCTCATTTCTTTTTCACAAAAAGGGAAAAATTATTACCACCTCTCCCCCATAAACAATTTGTCAATCCAAAGTGTTACGCAAATGCATGTGGCTATGTACTCACTGCTCCAGCAGGACTGAGTCCTTTTCCTCCTATGCATTCTCATGTGATCTTGTTTTGCCCAGTACAACATGCCTCATGTGTTTAGACTAAAAGAGTTTTGTTTTGAAGGGCTTTGGGCTATTTTGACACTTTGACTTTGTTTTGAACTTCCTTCTTCAAAAATATTGCAATGGTTTCACTTATTTATAAAAACTCATTCTCCCACAGAAAACTGAAGAAATTCAGCCTAGTCTGATGTTACTGCTGATTTTAAGGAACATTTCTAATCTGTTTTACTGTTGTCAGTGAATGACTGTGTTGTCCTGTAGACAGAATTCTGTCAAACAGTCCTAAGCTTCATTTTTCTGAGGGAGCTTGTAAAGATTGTCATTGCAGATCCCCTTACTCTAGGTAAGTCAATGGGATCTAGCTCAGGTAGGGCCAGATGTGAAGAGCAGTGTTGTACAAATGACCTTTGGAGTGAGGGCTATCTAAAAATCAGGTTCCATGTGAGTCCAAACTGTGAGTACATAGCAGCCACCTTCCACTAAAGTCCCACACAGGTTCTTGTGGATCTTGATTAAAAATTAGTTGAAAAAAGAGTCAGGGATAGAACTTAAACCAGATACTGTTCTCCAGCCCATGGTCTAGTTTAGTATTATTATTATTATTATTATTATTATTATTCCTAACTAGGACAGCTCTTGCAGCAGTACCTATTTTTAGGGAGTTCAGCACAATTCCTAGACCCAAGAGGTTCAGAGAACCCTGGAGAAGCTTTCAGATGTGCTGATCATCTGGTTTTTTTGCCTGTCCAGTTGCTAAGATACAACCTGAGAGGTCCTTGCATGGTGCTGAGCTGCTCTGTTTTAGTCACTTTTTTTTAATGCTCACAATCATGCTTGTCTTGCAGCCCAACTGCACTACTGACTGGATGGTCTTAGCATGATTGACAGTACACAATAACTGTTCATAACTGGGACTTATTTTAGCAACAAGATAATGGACTGGCTTCTGGGGGACTAGGTTGTTTCTCTGGATGATGGACAAATAATCCACATGGACAGGGCAGGTTTTGCTGGGAATTGCTCAGAAACTACTTCTTCCCATTTCCATAGTAGGGCTTGTGCCCCAGGAGAGACTTGGCATGGACATCATTGTCAAAACCAACACCTGATCTGTGTATATACATGAAATGTGCATGATTTGTATTTTGGTACTCTACCTAGTTTTCCCGAAACTCTGGATATTCTTGATGGAGCCTGAAAATCCACTTGTTTTTCATTTACTTCCACATCCTTTACCCTCAGTTTTGCTCCATGATCTGGCTATGGACAGATTAGCTTCACAGAGCAGATGATGTTGAGAAAAGTTTTAGATACCGTCATACCTGTTGCAATATGCGCCTCTTCTCCTGTTACAGTCTAAGGTGCCACCTGAACTTGCCAGGCAGCGCTGTGATTACAAAGTCAAAAGCACTTTCTTTAGAGCTTGCTCTGAGAAAACTTTCCTGAAGCTGGAGTTCACTGTTATGCAGGGTGATATTTTGGTCTGAACCCTGAACTAATCAACTTAAGCATTTATTAACTCACTACTGTCAAGGACACATGAGACATAACTTTCAGAGTCTTTAAAGTATGAACAGATATGTCCTGAATTCTAACCAAATCCTCACAGGCAGACCATGAAGGTGAATGCACAGTGGGTAGAGTGTAGGGAGTGCTAGCTGCAAAACAGTTAAACTCTTCTCTGAAGTCTCAGATGTCACATTATTTGCATGATTCACAGTTAACAGATGGGTTTATGCCTATGTTCAGGGGGGACCAGTTTTTCAGTCCCAGTCATTAAATAATAATTACAACAGTTTATACTGTGAGGAAAACAATTTTGTGATGACCCCATTACATCATTTTTTATTTCTTTGGTTTGTTTGTTTTAGTTCCAATCTCTAAGAAGAAAATCCCCTTTCTCAGTTCTCGTTTACAAAATATGCTGCTGAAAGGACTTTGCCCACCCACACACTTCGACTTTTCAGATATCAGCATTTCCACCCAGAGCTGGATGAACTCTTTCTAAACCTATCTGGAGTAAATATGGTTGAAATCTTTGCACAAAGAGAATGAAAAACAGTAGTAGATGCAAATATTGCTATCTCTGCTCTGCCACCATTGTTTCACTGTGATTTTTGAATCGTATGTCTCATAGTGATTTTGAATCACTATGTCTCTCTGTGCTATGAAGGAAAGCACAGCACAGCAAACCTTAGCCACTGCCAAATGTACTAACAGTTATCATAGTTAAACTGTAATGATACAAAATCAAATGTACAAAAGCCATTTCTGCATTACTTGACTAGCATGGCATTAGATTAAATCTTTCAAAAATTCAGATTATTCTGCATACATCTGCCACATACTTTCATCTAGACACACTCAGTCTAGCCTTGCTAAATCAAGGTACTTGATGAACTGTACCACTGGTCTGAAAGAGTTGTGGTATCAGTGCTGCTCAACCCCCATTTTCTCCAGATGTCTGCCTGTGGATATCCGTGCAACACAGAAATTCACCTTAAAACTATGGTGTTCCTTGTGGTCTCTGTATGCATGGGGATTCTGGTGCAGAGGGATATAATGCCTGCTGGGACAGATGTCAACGTCACAGATGTCTGGTAATGAGTCTTGAACTGTATTTAATGTGGAACTAGGCATAAGAGCTTATAACATGTTGCTTATAACTGAAAAAGTCAAAGTTATCAGAGGGAAAAATACCTGTTGCCTAATGCTGTTGCTTCATAAAGTAGTCATTCAGGTATTTTTCTTTAATCCACTTCTCAGGAGTTGACCCTTCCCAACAGTAGAAATCCTTCTCTCACCGTGACTCCTTAAGTCCTTCTCTTGCCTCTGCCTGAAAGCATCTATACCTTAATATCTGCCATTTATGGCCAAAGAGCCTCTGAGATCTGTGCTGTAATATAGACACCATATGTTGCCCTGACCATCTGTAATGGTATCCCACTTTATTCTACTACACTGAGAGAACAGGAAGAGTTATGTCAAATAAAACAATCTTGAAATCTTCTATGATTCACTGGATGAACGTATACTATTTCTCAGCTCAGGTACAGTAGAAGGAACAAAACATTACCAGTGATTTTAGCATCTACTCCTTTCCAGCAACACTGGAGACAGGATGTCAGCCTAGACATTCTCTTAGTCTCATTTGTAACAGCCGTTGCTATATATTTATGGCAAAGCCAGGGGCTGTTTCCATTTGATGCCTTTTTCTGATAGCAGTCACAAGTTCCTTCTTCCTCAGCCTCTGGGTCATCAACAGAACAGGCTCACTGGCCAGTTCCACTTAATTACTGTTCATTTTTGGTGAAGCAGAGTTGCTATGTGATTGCATGCTTAGTTACTGTGCCTGAATATTAATAGCTAGTTTGGTTTCTCCTCCAAATCTATGTGCCACGAGAAAACCATTTCCCTTCTATCTCCAGGATCAAGTTGTCTGGGAACTTACTGTTCTGTGAATAGACTGGACAAAGACCTTATTGAACTTCCCTTTCTTTTTATCAGAAGTTCTCTCCCTTTATTTTTAGCATGTTATCAACAAAAGTTGTTTTATTGCTTCTCTGTTTATAAATGAAGACATGTTTTCAATACAGATAAACTACCTAGAAAAAATTCTCCACATGGTTCTCCTCTATGGCACACATTGTGGGGTCCACTGCTTGGTCATCTCGTCCTTCTCTTTTCAGGTCCAAGATACCTACCACATCCTGCCTTACTCCACACAGCCTCTCTTACCTTCCACTGAAAGTAGGAGGCATTATTATCCCCCAGGAATCCCACTGCCAACCTCTCCCAGCTTCTTAAAACCTAGACTTGTCCAGTGCCTAGGCATCAGCTCAAAGTACTGACCATTTAGAGATCTTATAACACACTCAGATGATGTTCTAGAAGAGGTTTCTTGTCCTGGGAAGCAGCAGGAAGCCTTGTTGGGCAACACTGGCCAAATAAGATATGCATTGCAATGGGGGAGAAGACTGAAGAGATACTTTATCGATGCTGAAAACTAGCTTTTTCTCTGGCAGGTGCCTGTTAATCCAGTAGCCATATTGTGTACCAGGATTAAAGAATGTATGTCAATTCTGGGCCAGATCTGCTTTCCATGCACCTATGTGACTCCACTGCAGATACAGATGCATTCAACCCTTTCCCTGACAATAGCGTTAGGAAGTACTAGTTTGTGTTAATGTCTGTTCAGTGCCTATGCTGCCTTCTGTAAAGGGCAAATGCTTCTTTTCCATGTTTTGAAGAGATAGTGGTTTTCTATTTTACCTGCTAATGCCAACAAAACCCTCTATCCTCTTCATAGGATTTTAGTCTTCTGTAAGAGGGAGAAGGCACAGTATCTCCTTTTCCATACAGTTTATTGTTAACATTTCTTCCTGTTTCAGCTTCTAAAGTCAAGTTCAGAAAAAGGAGTAACAAGTGTACAAATAATGCGATGAAGTGCTGGTGTCTTAATCTGTAACTAGACCATGTATAGTGTCTGTAATGCTATAGGACTCTCAGCAGGGATCAGCCCTCATTTATTCTCAGGATAATCTTAGTAGTACATTTAAATGAAATTACAGTGTAGGAGATCAGACCTGAAGAAGTCATTCATGTATTTCTCAGATGCAAAGTCACTGTATTGCTGACTAAAGCTTATGATAACAACGCTCCCTGTTGGGCTGCACCACAACCACTCCTCAGTGGAACCATGGTTTCCCTAGGCACTTTTCCACCCCCTTGTGTGTTCAGTTCCCACAGTTGAGCTTTCTGGAAGAGCTATTTGTGAATGTGATGCCAGCAACATCATCATTGCACCTGGCTCCATATTTGGCCTGTGTACTGATTGTGCAGTCCTGAGTACCAAAGCAAACGTTGCTGTCTTAACATCACCAGCAGGGCCTATAGCTACCCTTCCTTAGCATCCCCTGCATGTTTAGGCAGATGTTAGTGTAGGGGCTTGTTCTTTGAATACTAGCCTAGCCAGCTATGTTTGATGTACTCCTGTTCCCTTGGTTGAAAAAGGTGAATTGCTGAGTTCTGGAGGCTAGCAGATAGCTTGCAGCACCCAGAGATGCTGTGTTTCCTTGGGGGCTGTATTAGCCTACCAAATATCATTAGGAGGCAGACTTGCTGGAATTCACCCTATCAATGTAGAACGTTACCACCACCAAAGTCCTGAGTCTGTAGTTAGATATGGGCTGGTATAGCCCACTGGCAAGTTCTTGTTACTCAGCACAGAGCAGAGATTGGCATGTTATCCATGTTTCACGGAGCCTAGTTTTATAGCTTAAAATATAGCAGTTTCTGTTTATGATGCTGGAGAAGCCTTGTTCAAAACCTACTGTCAAGGTAAATGCTTTTACAAGGCTGGAAAAAGGCTGGTTTAGAACTTAATTCCTCAAGTCTGTGCTAGTGCTAGTTACTTTAGCAGCATTAATGTCTGCAATCTACAGCCTCTGTCCTGCTCCTCTTAGATTTCCCTCGTATTCCTTAAATTTCATTCTGTATATTGTGCATCCTTGTTCTTTCTAAGCTGTCCTACCCCATCCCTAGCTCACCTAAGGCTCACACAAAGTTCACACAAGCAGAGCCAATTTATTGCAGTGTTCATATTTCAGTGAGTGGGTCATACTGGACAGAGCTGCAATGGAAAAGCAGCAGTAGGCAGCTGCTCCCCATTTATTCATATGTAACCTCCACAGCACTGTTAGCAGAATATTAAATGAGGTTTTAGCATCTGTTTCTTTGGTTGAGTATCAGCCAATTGCTCTTGAATTCCAAGACTGACTAAGTGTCTGCATATCTCATCAGCAGGGTTAGCAAATCTTTATCACTTACTGCCACAGCAAAACCTCGGCTGCTCTTGGAACACAGCTGTTGGTTGCAAGTATCTGATTCCTGTGGCTTCTTTTGCCATGGGCTCTCCTCTGTTTCGCAGGGACTGTAGGAAAGCTCTAGGCCATACTAGGTTGAAAAGAGATGTCACTCTTACAAAAAATGAATATGCGTTTTCCTGGTCAAAAAAACCAAAAACCCTAAACAACACAAGAAGTTTTAGCTTGCCACTCCTTTAGGTTTTAAGTCACAGTACAGAATGGGGGATAGTGCAGAAATCGCTGGCCTGGAGTGACATCTAGGTATCCATGTCTGTATTTCAGGTATAACCCCAAGAACATCCCAAAAGGTTGTGGCGGTGGGTTGGAGCTCCTTGAAGCTCCCTCACATCAGTCAGTTCACACTCAACTTTTTCACCCACTGTATGTTCTGGAGAGCAGTGACTATTAAACAGGCAGTAAGGAAAAGCAGGTGGAAAAACATGCCAGAAGGGATGGATGCAGTCCTGTCAGTCCAATAATTAAACTGTCACTTTCTCTCTGCACCCAGTTTTGTGTCCTCCCAGCAGTAACTTGGTCGAACCAAGTCTCATCTTGCCAAAAGCAGAGTTGTTAGGAGAAACAAACACAAAAAAGCAACAACAAAACAATACTCTTATCTCTGTCACAGTGAAGGTTCTTCCCTGCAGTACGTTTACAAGCACTTCAGGAACCCTGCTTTTAAACAAAGCAGTTGCCATGAATTAAGAAGACAGATAGCAAAAGCCAAATGTATTTTCTATGCAGCGATTTTGGCTTGGAAAATTACTCTGATTGCTATTCCTGTTAGTTCTAGTGATGTAGCTAAAAATCCATTGTGTGAGTCAAGTCCAGCCCTAGGAGGAAGTGTCTGAATGCCTTGCAATGTGACAAACTATTACTTTACGTGTAAGTTCTCTGGAAGGGAATCCAAATCTCTGAATCTTCCTGATCCAGCTGATCTCATTTAAAGTAGCTGGAAGATTTGTGCTGCTACTTTTCTAGCCTTAAAATTTATCTTATCCTTTAATAATTTGAGATATTTCATTTTCAGTGGCTATAATTCTATAAGCTACCTTCATATTGTATAAAATGTACCCACAGTTCTTGATGGCTTATGATATAGGGTCTTCTGCCAGTAAATATTTCCTACAAGCAGGAGAACATTTTTTAAAGAAACAGAAACAACAGAGATTTCCTTACTGCTCTTTGTCACAGAAAACAAAGTCTCAGACCTAATTGTAAGACAAGGTCCACAAATGAATAGCTCAATTCAAAGGAAACCTGTGTTAATAAAATTTCGCACATCTGTCTCTATATTCAGCGATCAGGACTGTCACTTTTGGAGACAAATCCTATTTTTTCTGGTAGTGGGACACTGAGTTTTTCTCAGCTCTACTGACATGTAATGATTCTCTTTGTTGCCCTGCTTGTGACTGTCAGGGCACATCAGATTCACTGCCATCTGAGATGAGACTTGTTTTATGCATCTGACAAGAAATGTTGTAGTGTCTGAGGTACTTCAGGTAATTCATCTGAGAAAGAGGGTGAGTTTCCTGCACAGGAAACATGTTAACCTGCCTGAAAGAACTACAAAGAAGCAAATGAAAAAAATGCATGTGAGTAGAGAAATTTCAGTGCCACTCATTCAAGCAGCAAGGGAAGCGTTTCAGTTGTTCCAGCCTGATTTTGTTCAGGTCTCAATACACTGAAATACTTCCCAACATTCCTAATAGCCTGAGCATGATCTTCATTTTCTCACATTGAAGCCTCTTTGTCCCTGTTTTAATCTTGAAGGCAAGCAGTCTGTTAGGGAGGATGAAGCAGTTAAAGCAGCATCCCTATTGAAAATTCTTGGCAATAAAGACAGAAGCCCATTTAAATGTCTTTCTATTTGTCTATGTCTAAAGTCATGGGCTTTAACTTAGCGGTTATTTGGTTTACTCTACTCCTGACTTTCACCCAAAATTGCTTTAGTAGCATGAAGTGGTCCAAGGCGAAGCCAAGGCCTTTTCAGAAGGAATGGTTTTCTAAACCAATGAAACATGGAGAAAAGCTGTGGTTAAATCTAAGCAGTATGCCAATTATTGCTGTCTTAAAGATAATGATGGGAGATATGATTTGCTTGGTTTGAGTGGTACATAGGTCTGGACTGGGCTGAATTCCTGATTGAGATTTGGATACCAGGCCTGAAGCTAGTGCCATGAGCAAGCAATAATGGTTAACAAACTCAGAATTAGCATTGGAGGTACGTGGGTAGGTTTCTGTACAGCATACAAAATATGAGGCTGAAAAACTCCGAGTATGGGTGAAATAATGTGACTCTCAAAAAGCACTGTAGATCTGGTCAGTGGATATCAAAGGTCTGACTGACAGTTCGTGATCAGTTTCCCTTCAGTGGCAGGAAGGAGGCTGGGATGGAGGCATAATATTCTAAGGAAATGCATAATGCTGAGATTTCTATCGTTTCCATCTATTATCTACTTAACACTGCAGTTTCTCCCAGAAATCCATGGGATACTGCCAATTTTCATGCAGCTATGGTTAAAAGATCTGAGTGTATTTTTTGATCCTACTGTTTTTGGATTCTGCATTGCTGTAAGACTGGCACAGACCAGCTTGCCTACAACAGTCTTCTGTGGCCTATGTCTTCCCATGATGGTTTAAACTGGAAGTTTGCACACCTTCTGTCTTATCTTGCAAGTATCTATAATAGCATCATATATTTTTTTTACTAGGAATTGTTTCTACTTGCTGCTGAATTGAATATCTAGTCCATTTCTGGATACAGCTCTGAGCTTTGTCCTAGATTTCTCTCCTAGCTCCGTCCTAGATTCTTGGTTTTCTGTGCCTCAGTTCACCACTTGTGAAACTGACTTAATTCTTTGCTTTCCCACCTTTCTGACTGATGAGCTTTTAATACATGTGATTATGGCTGTCTTTCTTCCAGGGACAAAAGTGCCCTTCCGTGCTCTCTTTTCTCTTGAATACTTTGATTTACGCATTTATTTCTACATATTGCATCACGGAAAAACTGGTGCTTGGCAACGCAAATGATCACAACACATCACCTGCCCTTAATGAACTTGACATCTCTAGGTAAGGGGTGCAACTGCCAAACTGACATTTCCTTCAGGAAATGTTCTGTCCCTCCTCTGATTACTCCCTCCCCTTCATTTGGAAAATCTGTGATAATTAAATCACTCTAAAGGAAAGTGATCTGTTGCTATAATTCATTTGATAATTCAGCATAAGCCCCAGGTTTCTTTTTGCACAAATGAAATTTGCCCTATTCACAAAAGATCAGCTCCCAGACTACTTGCTTACTCACACAACCCTTTCTTAATTAGATGGCAGAAACTATCAAAGCATGGTCCTCCTTGCACCACAGATGATCCTAGGGAAACAAAAAGACTTTTCATTGAAGAGGTCCTGGTGACCCTGCCCTAAAGAAGAGACAGATTACATTTATGTCTTCTTCCAGAAATTATAATTGCTGTTTGGTCACCAACTGCAGGCAATATCTCCTGTTCTCAGGCAGCAGGGAGAGAAGATGGATGCAACTGTTACACTGGGGGACCCCTTAACCTGACTTCTTACTTTTTTCACATTACACAGCTATGCTTCTCTTGCAAAACAGCTTGTTCCCAGGCACCCATTGCCTCTGAATTCAAAGGACTTTTGGATTCGTAGTAGAAACATCTGTGAGTTCTTCTTGAAGGTTTCCTTTATCTGTATCCAGAAGCTTCCCTGATTCCTCAACCACACAAGGAGATTCCATGTGAATAACAGGGCTCCTTTTTCCTTGCTCATCCCTGTATGCAGGAGTTTCTGAAGTGCAGAAGGTAGAACTACATCTCTATTTTCATTTACATGTGTGAAATCCCTGTGGTGATAAAGGGCTGGCTCAGCTGTCAGCAAGTACAGGATCTGGCTGATATTTAAACTCTCAGCAATAACAATTTCATTAACTTTGAGATTTCTGTCACTGAAAAAGAATGGATAGACATGGTAGAAGCCAAAAATATCAACCACATCTTCACTGCATATCCCATACGTTGTTTTATTTTGTGTCAATATTCATTTGTAAACAGCAGTAGGCATCAATAGGCAGTAATAAACAGGAGTATCCAGTGGCAACCACTTTATATAGCAGATGCCAGTCGGAAGTTTCCAAATAACCTGTGAAACTCATTGTTTATGGGTTCTGTCAATGATCTGAAGGCTCCAAAACATTTTGGAAGTTACTTGACCATAAATATTATATGAGTATTTATAAATTTATAATAGAGTAGAAAGATGAGCCAAACTTCACAGCATAGGGCAAACACTAACTGTCAGGGGTTGGCAAACAACCTAGGAGTACATTTGTGCCCAAATATTACTTCTCACATTTTACAGTGTCTTCAGAACTATCTGTCTTGTTGTGTATCGGACACAGAACCAGAGGAACTCTGACTTGACCTACGTTTCTAGCTTATAGCCAACTAGATCAGTGTTATCTGTTGGTCTCCTGATTGTCTGGTGATAAAACATTTCCTCCTTGAAATCAGCCCAAACTAGCACATTTTAATTTTGTGGAAAAAGGCGAATATCTTTGTCATGTTTCCACCAAAAGACAGCTTGCCTATCCCTTACAAAGAAAGATTTGTTCTCCTGTTTTCAGAGGAAGGGATCACAGCCCTATGGCACAGCAATATCAAATTAGCCTTCTGCAGGCATGACTCTCACATGTAGTTTCCTAAACAGTAATTTTCCTTAGGGCGTCTGAGGGGAAAAAAAGAGGGGAAAAAATAGGAGAGACACTAAGGACCTTAACTTTCCAGGAAGATAGAGCCACAAGTTGATCTATATTCTTATACCAACAGAAGACAAACATAGTTATCTCCTATATTTACTAGACTTTGACTACCATTCCTTACAGCCCAAAGAGCTCAGATCTTAAGAACCCACAATGATAGGAAAGAAAAACAACATTCCTATATAGAAAAGTGCTGTAACACTTAGCGTTCAAGTGTTCCAGTTTTTCTACCATAACTTGATACTGGTAAACGCAAGGGAAAAAAACAGAGAAATTATTCCTCCTAATTTCCTTTAAGGACTGTGAGCAGCCCCACCTGGCTTCTGCTTTTAGTCAATTCTTGCCAACATGTCTCTGTTGAAATGGTATGTAAGCACTTATTGGGGATGTGTTGCTTGGTACGTTCTGGAGGTTATTTCCTTTTCTGTTTAGTCATCAAGAATTGGCAATTTGGATCGCATTTTTGCATGTGGTAAATTGGTACATCTCTTTGTGCCAAATGTCTAGTTTCAAATGTCTAGTTTCTCATGACTGCTTTTCATATTACAGCATCAGAATAAGGTAACAAAATGCTAAAGTGCAATGGCTTGAGCTACTTGAGCTAAGGAAGTCAAGCAGTCTAAATGAGGTCTGTAAAAGTATTATAGGGCCTGGACTATTTTAGTGAGAAAGATAAGCTCTGTCTGTCAGTGAACCACGTTGTGATGGTTCTCCTGTGTCTCTGGTGTTCAAGTCAGGGAACTTATATTTTGCAACTCAGCATAGTGGGTTGGCTCTTCACTATTTTATTTTATTATTTTATTTCTAATAATTCTTTATTGCTAGGTCATCTCGTTCCCTATCCTTATGCTAGCAAACAGCCTGGAAAACAGCTTGTTTCCAATACCAGCTTGATCTTAGGCATCAATTACAATTTTTTTAAGAGCAGTTCTTTTTTTCTTGCATGTACGTCCCTCCCTTTGCTTTAGCCTTCTGTCTATGCTATACTTGTGCTCATTGCTCTAACTCACCCCTGCTCTCCATCTCTTCCACAGCATCACAGCTATGTTGGCAGTGGGCCATCTAGCACTCCAGATGGCTGGCACTTGCTGCTTCTGCCACAGGCTGAGGTAATGAGCTAGTTATTTCAGAAACAGATCCAATGCTGTTTACTTCAGGGAATGGTGACACCAGAATAAGTTATTACATGCCTCATTTCTGAAGGATGTGTTCCCTGCTAGTAAAGAACTCTTCCAATAAGGTTCCTCTAAATCTGCACCATAACTCCCTGACTGAGGTATGGAACAGACTGTTTTCCAATGTATGTATAGTAGCACCTCTCCTCCACTTAAGGACTGCCTATCCTTAGTATTATCCATATCATAGGTGTTTTTTCCAGCTAGTGTGAAGAACATAAGGGAACAAAAAGCTCTCTTGCTAGACTGTGTGATGCAGTCTATCCCAGTATGTGAGTAACTTAATGGTTCTTGCTTAGGATGGTGTTACTTTACTCATATTGTACTCTATGTTTTAGTGCTCTAAAAATCCTCTTTCCTTAGATACAAGGCATTATGGCTTGTATGTGGCAGACGTTCCTCAAGGATCCTATTGTGCAACCTCTGGATGCTTTATAACCAGCAGAGACTTTACGATAACTGATTCAAACCAATGAATATTTTGCTTCTGCTGATGAAACTGATTAGGCCAAGTAAAAGTTTTCTTTTTTTTTAATCTAGAAGCTAGTTGTGATCCGTGGGAAAGTGAGTTACAGCATGTGGAATAGTCACTGCATGGTAGAATTTGTACATGTGGTGGAGGCAGCAATAATTAAAAATTATGCCTCTTCTGGGATGTTGATACTCTGCTGGATTGTGACTAAACTGGAGAGGTTTGGTAGAGAGTAGTGAAGTTGAAACTGATGAGGAATTGGTTCCTGTTAACAAATACTGTTTGTCCTGGGGCTTGTTGAGTTTCTATCCCTATAGAATGAACGCAACTAGTGAGTTATCATCCATCTCTGTCACAGCATGAGCTCACCCCTGGTGAACTAACACAACCCACTGCTCTGTACCAAATTCAGCTTGCACAATGATACCTCTGGCATCCACAGCCTGCTAAATCCTGTAGTGGATTGGGTATAGCAGCTGATATGAATATTAAAAAGCTGTCTTCTGAAATCTAATTCCATCTCCTTGAATTGCTAGGTATTTGGCCAACGTAAATTAAAGAATTTACTGCTAATCTCTATTCTGGAAGAAGAGGTGGAAAGCAGCCCTCCAATGAAGTGACTCCATATCCTAATTAAAAACAATAGTTCAGTGAATTGGACCTCCTGTCTTCTCCCCTGCTGATTAGCAGGATGGTGCTGTAATCTCTTCCCTCACTGTAACTCATGTCTCCCCTTAAGGACTCCAAAATGGTCACTTTTTCAGTAGTCTCCCTCCTGTGTTCTGCTTGGTACTGATCACTCTGTATGTGAGGAAACTAGTGTTTCTCAGTTCCTCAGCTCTTCTCAGGAAAACTCAAATTCCTGAAGCATGTGCCCTGGGCTTAGGGTTTGTTGAAGAGCTGAGAAGTTTGAGCAGTTTTCAGCTTCAGATCTAAACTCTCCCTTTGTAGATGCAGAAATAGAATCGCAGAATTGTAGGGTCTGGAAGGGACCTCTAGAGATCAAGTCCAACACCCCTGCAAAGCAGGCTCCTTAGAGCAGGCTGCACAGGTCGGTGTCCAGACAGGTCTTGGAATATCTCTGAGAAGGAGAATCCACAACCTCCCTGGGCAGCCTGTTCCAGTGCTCCGTCACCCTCTCTGTGAAGAAGTTCCTTCCCATATTGGTGCAGAACTTCCTATGCTCAAGTTTATGGCTTTTTCCCCTTGTCCTGTCCCCACAGACTGCTGAAAAGAGGTTGGCCATTCCCTTTGACTCCCACACTTAAGGTATTTATAAACATTAATCAGATCCCCTCTGAGTCGTCTTTTCTCAAGACTGAACAGACCCAGGTCACCCAGCCTTTCCTCATATAGGAGATGCTCCAGGTCCTTTGTCATCTTTGCGGCCCTCTGGTGGACTCTCTGCAGGAGATCCCTGTCTTTTTTGGTACCATAACAGGATACAGTACTCCAGGTGAGGCCTAACCAGGGCAGAGTAGAGGGGGGAGGATCACCTCCCCTGACCTGCTGGCCGCACTCCATTTAATGCACCCCGGGATTCTATTGGCCTTCTTGGCCACCAGGGCACACTGCTGGCTCGTGGCCAACCTGTCATCCACCAGGACTCCCAGGTCCTTCTCTGTAGAGATCCTCTCCAGCAGGTCATGTCCCAACCTGTACTGATACTTGCGGTTATTCCTTCCCAGGTGCAAGACTCCACACTTGCTTTTGTTAAACCTCATCTGGTTTCTTGCTGCCCAGATCTCCAGTCTTGCTGAATGGCAGCACAGCCTTCTGGTGTGTCGGCCACTCCTCCCAGCTTTGTATCATCAGCATACTTGCTGAGGGTAGATACTATCCCCTCATCAAGGTCGTCGATGAAGATATTGAACAAGACCGGACCCAGCACCAACCCCTGGCGAACACCACTAGTTACAGGTCTCCAACTGGACTCTGCACTGCCAATCATCACCCTCTGAGCTCAGCCAGTCAGCCAGTTCTCAACTCACCTCACCATCCACTTATCTATCCCACACTTACTCAGCTTTGTTATCAGGATGTCATGGGAGAGAGTATCAAAAGCCTTGCTGAAGAGAAGGTAGATGACATCCACTGCTCTCCCCCCATCTATCCAGCTGGTGATGCCATCATAGTAGGCTATGGGGTTGGTTGAACATGATTTTCCCTTGGTGAATCCATGCTGACTATTCCTGATGACCACCTTCTCTTCCAATTGCTAGGAGATGGCATCTAGAACAAGTTCTTCCATCACCTTTCCAGGTTCAGAGATGAGACTGACTGGCCTGTATTTTCCTGGATCCTCCTTCTTGCCCTTTTTGAAGACCAGAGGCTCTAGGAAAAAACATGGGCTCTAGGAAAGATTACGCTCCTCTTTGAAGAGAACAGATACTCTGCATGCGTTCAGTTTGTGTAGGTCAGGTGGCAAGGCCTGGTCAGTAAGTAGCATCCCTCTCATGGCTCTTAGTACAGAGCTCAGCTGAGGATTAAAAGTGTGCATATTGTGGGTTGTGGCTTGTCTGAATTTGAGTTCTGGCTCTAGTCCTCCAGGTTCCAATGTGTACCTGGAAACCCTTGTCCTGTGTCTTTGGTCTGAAATAAAGCATTGCTCCTGCTAAAGAAGCTATTACTTGAACACTGTGAGGACTGCCAAACCTGCTACCCTCTGGCTTTTAAAAATCTAGGGAGACTCCAAATGCTTAAAGCATTCCAAATGTTATCTGCATATAAAACTTAAAGCCTCTCATTCCATAAATTGTTGGTGTAATAGTAATTTACAGCACAAATTATGAGTTATCCTAGAGCTGGACAGAAGGAAATCTCAAGCATGGGGACATGTAGAAAATGTGCTTTGGGAATGAGGCCTTATTTTCTGCCTGAATTGGCAGTATATAATTTAAACCTATACTTCAGACAGTGCTGCTCAAAGGAAACTGGTCCTCTTCACAGGTTTTGGAAGTAAAAAGGAAAACTGAGACTGTTAAATCACAGCAATCTATGACTATGTGCATGTCGTGAGAGCTTCCCATGTAAAGCATTGAGAAACCAGTAAGAATTTTATGGAATGAGTGAAGCTATCAAAATGGGTTAAGTAATACCACAGGGATGTTACTAATACAATGTGGCTGCAGCAGGGTTTAAAACAGCTGGATGTCTCCTGTAGCCTCTCCTGTAGCCTCTCCTTCGAAGATTTAATTACAAGGACAAAGTTTCTCTGATCCTCTTGCTGCTTCTCATGCTGCTGGCCTGCACGGCTCAGGAGCCGCTACGAACTCCTTAGCGGGTTGCCATCTGCTGGCGCTGCCTTTAACTGCTTCCTCCTGGGGCAGCCAAGGGAAGGGCATCGACAAAATGAGGGGAAGCAAGTCTGACGTGTGAATGCCTGGTAACTTGTTTTCTTTAAGTTTTCTAAATCCTTTAACCAATTGTCTGTGTTGGTTTAGCAGGCCTTGCGTTAAAGGGAAGGAAGCTATGTTGTTGTATGAGGAGCCTGTTCCTGGTGTCAGCTGTAATTTGAAATGATTCCTTATCACCCAATGGGCTACATAAAACAAAACAGTAATTAGCTTCTGCAAAGCCTTCCTTTGGTCTGACATGAATCAAACAAGTCACATCACAGATTGTTTCAATGCAGTGCTAAGCTATAACTCCATCTCTGGGATTCATTTCCCCCCAGATACAGCTCAAAACACACATTTGAGCAAGGGTCATTCTGCTTTTGGAGATCCTATAACGTGCAAAATCAAACAAACAAAAACAAGAACAAATCTGTTCCTTTTGCAGCTTAGGGATGCTAAATCACTTAATCCTAATGTGCAAATGGAGAAAGATTTGTGTAAATCTCACTGCACACTGTCAAGAAGCGGCAGTCCAGCCCTGATTAACAATTCAAGATGTTTGAGATGTTGTTAGGTTCTTGCAAGTGTATGCTTAGTGTGTGCTGAAACTTGTAGGAAGAATAACCAGGTTATAGGAGTTGATTTGCTAAGAGGAGGTTAAATCTATCAGCTGTAAGTTCCTTTGGATTAAATCACTACCATTAAATACTAACCATATTGTTCAGCTTTACCTGAATTTCTGACCATGTGATCCCTTCTAGTAGGAAGTAACATGATGCTGTACAGACACTGCCTGTTGTGATGATGAATAAACATTACATGGCTGTAAGCAGCTGGGTAAGAATCAGACCTATGCTACGGCTGGCCGAATTGCAGGGGAAGTGAGCATGTTTCAGAGCTGGTGGTGTCATTGCAAGTCATCCAGGCAAAGAGCCTGGCTTCTCACTCCTTTCCGCAAAGCAGGAAGGAGGGTGGGAAGTGCAAAGTGTAGGAGAAATCATTCATTTCTTTTGCCGTAGCAATTCATTCAAAAAATGGACTAACTGTTGTGCCTGCAAATCCTTCTTGGCATTTCATGGCACACACTACAGCACTGCTGGTGGAGCATGGTAGCTGCTTATCGGTGCCTTATGTCCTTCCTTTCTAGGGAGCAAATAATACACTTGAGAGCTGTGCTCCCTCCAAACTGGTGAGTCCTTGAACGGGGATTACTTTGCACTCCCGATGCTCAATTTTACCACAGGGTGGCATCGTTGCTGTCTTACAGATACGCACGGCCCGAGGAAGAGGCCCAAAAACAGGAATGAGGTTTGCACGGAGGTCCCGACAGTGATTGCTTGAGTTTTCATGGGTACTGTGCAGGTCCCTGCTGCTTTGTGAGGCACGGTGGAGGTACCCTGTGTGCGCTGAAATTACGCATTCAGTCTCATCTATGGCTTACTATTATTTCCTGCCACAACTGCCTACCTTACAGGAAACCAGTCTGTACTGGTGTTACTCCCTCTGTGAGTGGCCTGGGTGTGATGTGGACATCCCACTCTTTTGTGATTAGCACTGCAAAAAGTAAAATTAGATCTCTCTTCAGGTTCCCCTTTCACACCTCTATGGAAGAGGTAAGGAAGGAGACTTAAAATGGTTATCCCAAGGAGGTGTATAAGAAAGGTACCTTAAAGTAAAGAGTAAGAGATGATCTTTTGCATGGCCAACTCAAAAGTGAGTGAGATTATAGGGTCTAAAAGTAAGGCCAGCATTGCTTTTAAGTACTGGCTCTCAGAATTAGACTGCAAACTGGAGAATCAGACTGATCAGAAGTGCTGGGGCCTGGATCATTGCAGGGTGACCAAATGAAACAAGCCATGACCCTGCCCAGGGGACATGCAAAAACTGTTCATGTAATGTTCTGGGCCTTGAATCGATCTTGAATAAAAGATACCTGAGAAGCGCTCCATCTGCTTTCAGGGTTGCTAACTGAGGTGATCCTCAAAATGTTTGTTGAATTGCCTGGTGAGCATAACTCACCTAAGCAGCTGAGCAATTTAGTTTTCTAAACGGAAACAGAATAAAACATCAACTCAGAGCAGCAAAGCACTTAATGGGTGCAAAGAACAAAACAGTTGCCTGTTAGTATTAATGGCTGTGGCTTGTTTCTGTAGTGCGGCTGCAATCATCTGATCTGCCTTTCTCCTGTGGCTGTAACAAAGCAGGAGATGAACAAAAGTAGCGGCTGTGTTGTGTGTGGGTAAACCTGTCTGTCCGTTAGCCCATGAAATAAAGGTGGTATGGTGACATTCTGCTGGGACTTGATGTGTACTCAGCAGTGGGAGCTGAAACCTGTTGTTGCAGGAGTACTTTCACCTTTGCAGTTCAGCTGATGCTAACAGAGGAGAGAGCAGTGGTTATGACCAACCTGGACCCTTAGTAAAGCCATTCTGGTACTGATATCCTTTTCTTACAGCTAGCAAGAATTGAACCTGATGTTTTGTACTACTACAGCATTTTGTGAATTGATTTTTCTGACTTGAGCCACTTACCTTTAGACGTCCTTTGTAAAGACCACCCTCAAGTTCACAGTGAGCAGAGAGCAGGTTGCATTTGCACATGTTAGGTCTTGTTTTTCTGGAGTTGGAGATCACAGGAAATATTTGCATTTCTTTATGCCTTTTGAGTAGACCTTTTTTGGCTCTATCTCCAGTGATCAGTAAGTGCTTAGAAGTATGGAGTATAAAATGGAAGCCTTTTCTATCTGGTGTCTGAAATCGTATAATCTTTGCTTGTTCTGGGTGTTTACATAGTTTGTTCTGGGTAACATTTATGAGAACTTGTTAAATTGAATGTACAGGTAACTACACCTTCAGATGAGAGATCAAGACTATCTTCTAATCAGGTTCTAGATCCAAACCTTGGCTATGAGTCCTGATGTTCTGGTACAGTTCTTCTGTTCAATTAAACAGTGGTTCACAAACTGTTCCAGGCTAGAGGTTTCTTATAATGGGGAATAAATAATCCATGAGTAGCACGTAATATTTTTTTTTATCTTACATTGGGGGAAAAGGTTCATAATAAACAGAATGTGTATAACATGGAAATAACATCAGAATCAACACTGGAGTTTCTGGTGTCAGCTTCTCGCTCAGTAAAATCACTATCATTGAATCATAGAATGGCTTGAATTGGAAAGGAGCTTAAAGACCATCTAGTTCCAATCCCTGCTGTGGGCTGGCTTGCCATCCACCAGATCAGGCTGCCAGGGCCCCATCCAGCCTGGCCATGAGCATCTCCAGGGATGGGGCACCTACAGCTGTCTGGGCAGCAGTGCCAGGGCCTCGCTGCCCTCTGAGTAAAGAATTTCCTCCTAATAGCTAATCATCTAGTATTCCTGAGATGTTAAACAATTATCTGGTTTTCAGCAAGCGGTATGTTCCTAAAACAAACGAAAAAACCTAGACAAGCCAAAGAAACCCCCCAAATCAAAACCTGCTAGTGTTTCCTAAAGTTATCAGCATCAAAGCATTGATAGTCATTGCCTCCCAGCAGGATGAGATGCCCATTTTCTGCGAGTCTGTACAGAGGCATCAATGAATTAGGAGCTGTCCTGTGCTTCTCTTGATGGTCATACTGTAGACAAGGAAACGTCTACCCCAGGGAGCAGATGAACTGCAGAAGTTCAGATCATAATTTCAGTGCTTTGAATAGAGTTATTTGGGAGGCAATGTCATACTGCTTCTACACCTTAACCTTTGTTTTGAAGATGAAACATACTTTCTGAGAACCTACAAAGAGCTACATGTATCTAAAGTCTTTGGTTGTATTGATAGCAGCTAGGGACAGGACTTGTCATTGCCACCGGAAACAAATGATATTGCTGGCTTCTGCATGCAAGACCCAGCTTTTCAAAGCCTGGTAGTAATCTGGAAAAGAATCATTGTTTTAGTTCAATGTAGTGTTTGTAGAGTTGGCTCTCCTAGCTGGAGGAAGGTGACTGAAGTTGTCAGTGATGGCCTTGTGTGCTGAAGTGTATTTTATTGTTCTTTCCATTCTGACTGAATGTAACAAATCTGTCCTTCTAGAGTGAGACTGCATCAATGCAAAGAAGGAACCTCTATTTACTGGTGTTTAAATAAATACCATTTAGTGTGCTTTTATATTCTGATTTGTAAGGGATTTTGAGCAGTTAAATTTTCATTTTAAAGCAATGATTAACAATAATTTCTTAAAGATAAATGTGCCTGAAGAATAAGAGCAAAATTAGCTAAGCAGTATCTGCAGCAATGAAAAAAACCATCATTTACTACTGTTCTCTGTGAAATTTTACGATAAAACAGATTGTCTTACTGCTTTCATAGGATGGTTCAAATAGCACAAAAGCAGTGTTTCCCCACTCTGCTGTCTTCTCTCATGGAGAGTATAAAAACGTTAGAGCTGCCTCTCTCAGCTCTGATTGCTGCTAGGTGAGAAAGCTGAATGACAGTTTTTTCTACTATGTAGCTGACAGTTCAGCACCACTACGCAACAGCTGAGCTCAGCCAGAATCCGTACTTTAAATACCGATCTTCTGCCTGTGGACAGGTTTCCTCAGAGCCCTGTGGCTTCCATGGGACTTCATCACCAGTGCTCTGCCAAATGTGTTGGCACAAACGCGATCGGTGTCTGAAGGTGAGCCCTCTACTAGTAATGGGTGCGTGCCCCAAAGACAACGTGGGCCTCAGTCAAGGGTACCTGTGGGCAGTGTGTTGTGGTATATGGACATGAGAAATGCTTGGGACTATGGAAAAGGAGGATCTATATAGGAAGGGGACTTCTGTAGGCATTAGAATGAGTCGATTCAAAACTGAACTCACCTTTCTTCCTTGTTTATGACTCTTTCTTTGCCTCCTCTTGAAGTTCTGAAACCTTTGTAGACCTGTAGTCCCCGCCCCTTACACAGGACAATCATGATTTCTTTCAACTCCAAAGTTCAAAACGAGCCTCAGAGGCTGAGAATTCTAGGTTGGTGTAATTTGCCCTTTTATTACCTCTAGTCTTTGTCTAATGTCGTGCTGAACATCTTGTCAGGGTTTAAAAAAACTCCTAATGTCTCCTAAAGCCACCGAAGGTATTTTTCATCTTCTGTTTAAAATTTTAGTCTTGTAGGTCAATTATCAAGAAATTAGTAGTCTTGATCACCAGTCTTCTGTGCGCTATGATGCAGCACATGGACAACCTCTGAGAAAGGTGACATCTAGATTTCTAGTAGTTCCATTTATCACTACCTTGGCTGGAACTTGCAGACCATACATCATACTTAGTTTGGTCAGCAAAACATACTGACAACTTCTGTGAGGTTCTGCATGTCCCCCAGGGTAGAGGCAATGCATGTGGCAGACGTTTCCATGGCTTTCTGCAAGCTTTGCAAATAGCTGTTAAGAGAAAACAACATCACTGAACTGCCACCAAAATTTTCTTTGTGGAACCCACTGGATGTGGCAGGATTTATAAAGGATACCTGGGATGAAGGTGTTTTGTTTTCTCTATTAGGGAATTTGTTTTCAGCTGTGGAAAATTTATTGATTGACATGATTTGTTGCTTGTAGTATGGAGGGAATAAGCCAGATGGAATCTAAGGTAAAAGGTATTTTTTTTTTTTGGATGAGCGTTGTGCTTTTTAGTGCTTCCTCATATCTGGATATGTTGGGAATGTCTTCAGCAAGTCATTGAATTAATTCATTGGGCTGCACTGTTTCCAGATACTTAAAAAGGGTTCATTAGCACAGGGAATGGCCTTTTCGCTTGTAGCATACTTCCTGTTGATCCCTCAGAGGATGGAATAGCTCCTTTCTCCTAAATTTCAGCAGAAGCTTATCTGAAGCCAAAGTAATGTGCTGAAGTTGAGGGGGATCTGCCAAGGGTGTGGGGCTGCAGCAGTGCAGAAGCACTGACCTAGCACAGCTGGAGGCTGTCTCCAGAGGAGTGACAGGTCCCACCCAAGGGTGTTGTTGCTGTGGGGCACAGGTGGGAACCTCATGTTCTCTGGCTGCTGCAGGTGGCCTTGGAGCACAGCCAAACCAGTTGGAATCTACAGCTTCCAACCTTTCCTCCTTCCACAGGCAGAAAACTCTGTCCCTTCTGTTCCCTGGGGTTTTCAGTGATTCAGGATACAGAAGGGTCTATACAGCCTCTGTAGATGGTTACAAGGCATGAAGTGGGGCAGCTGTGCTGTGGAGGTACACCTCCTACTCTCCCAGCAGTATACTGACTTTGGCTCACAAACACTGGTATTTAAAAGACATTCAGATGTGTGTGGTCCCTACAAAAATAAATCTCCAAAGGAAACTAATGTTACATGGTGAAAATCTGAAGTGCCCATTGCTTATAGTACTGTCAGAGGGACTTAACTCTATTGGCCAATATAGGATAGTTCTTCAATGAACTATCAGCTCCTCAGGTTTAAAGCCTGTTGCTCTATAGGGTCAAAAGTGAGCCATGGGTCTTAGGTTTTGACTGCATCAACACATTTGGCAGAGCCCTGAAATAGTTTGGTGATTTCAGAGGGCTTTGGCATGGAGATCCCATCCAACAAAGCTTTGAAAGGGGTGATCAGATATGACATTTTCAAAGCAGTCCAGAAGCATGGAGGTTAAAATAAGAAAATGAATTAAACATGTATCTGCATAGACTGACTTAACAATGATGATCCAACGCTTCCTACAGAAGCAACGATCACTTGATTTAATTTTTTCCACAACTTTTATCTGTGGTGCAGCCAGACTTCAGCTGATTAGCACCCTAACTTACACTGTGATGTGCTATGAATAAACAGAATTTTTGTAGAGTTCAGGAGAGTATTATTAGCAAGGCAATGGAAGGCCAACATAAAAAGTACTCAAGAGTGACTCCTGATAATAGAAACTGGATTTTCTATGTATATGTCAGGAAGTCAGCACAGAAGCAGTCACAACATCTCTTTTATCGGCACTCTGCACATCTCTGATGTATCACAGTTGCCCAGCAATGCCAACAAACATGTATTTTTTCCAGATTTAGTTACACAGGCAGAAGTCTAAATGTTAACTTCCTGGAGGAAAGATGATTCACCTGATTTAAAGCAGATATTTTAATCTGAAAAGCTATGTTTATCTTTCCTTTTTAGCAAGATGAGGCTATTGATGAGAAGAAGAATTTTTCCAATTCTCAGTATCTCACACTGCCTAAAATGGTTTAGATTTGTCTCGGGGAATGATTCTCATCTGAAGTAAATAGGTTTTGACCAACATTAACTCCTTGGGGCCAGTAAAGAAGTATTCATCAAGAAAGGGTTGTTTATTTCTATGCCATATTGCATAGCCAAGCCAGTGTCTGTAGAATGAGATGATTCTGCTTTCATTTGCAGAGAAGCAAATGTGGTGTGATTCCACTGGGATTGTCACGTCAATCTGGCTTCAGGGCTCTTCATCTCCAGTGATGCTCTGGCTGCTGAGATTCTTCTTGCCTGTGGCAGGATTAAAGGGGGACAACTGTACTTACCGTGATTTGGGTGCCTTATACAAATAACTTGGTTATACCAAAGATGAGCATTGTTACCACTGACTGTAGAAACCTTATCCTCCAGCCAGGAACAAATACCAGGTTCCTTGCCAGAGTAAATGTGCTTAACTCTAATGCTTTTACAAGCAAGTGCCCATGCTCAAAAGCTTCTGGTAGTGTCCTGAGCAAGCATGTCCATGTACACACGTTTCATTTTCTCACTGGTGGACAAGGTTTCAGAGGTGGAAAGAAGAGCTATCTTTTAATGCTTTTTGAGACTCTTTGCTGTCCTCAGTACACTCCATAGAAGTCAAACTTGAGAGATAAGTTGTACAGTTCCACTGACTGCATGAATTTACATAATCTTTCCATGCTGCCCATAACTAGTATCCAAATGCCTTAAGCATGTACCACCGAAGACTAAATTCTATTTCCTTTTATCTATTATTTGCTGTTACTGCACTGAGCACACGTATAATAATTTATATCTTTGCATTTTAAAAATATGAAAACTTGGGACAGTGTCTTGTATAGCATAGGGAAGAATTGTTTATCAGACAGATGAAGCGCATGATGATGAATGATCATAGATATCTAATTTGGGAATGGGAAGGAGAATCCTTGAATCCTGTTTCCTGCGTCTGTATGCAGTGACTGAAACACGCTCAGAGGAGCGCGGATCTTGCTCGTTCCTGCAGTCCCCTCAAGTACTAATTCTTGAGAAAGGAGAGTAGATCTGTGGTTTCCTCTGTAGTGATTCTGTGAAGCACAAAGGGAGCAGATGACAGCTTTTGCAGAGGATGCAGGGGATCCTTATATGAATGAAAAGATGGTTTCAGGAAATAAGAAAACATTTCACAAATGTCATGTGTGAAAATTGCTGGGAATCAGAAGAGCTTTGAGTGGATTCATCAGCACTGCCCGGACAATCATCTACAGGGCAGACAAAGCTGGAATAAATACTATTTTTTTTTCTATTTAAATGCATAATGTGCCAGAATGAGAAAAATCCAATGTTTTCATTCAAAACAGACAGAGCATTGTTAGGAAAGATTTCCTTCTACAGATGGGAAGACCCTCCCGTTTCCAAGCCTTATTCTTATCTGAAAAAAAGATAAGACTGACACCAGCAGGGTTAGGATTGGGGTTTGTAGTGCTGCTCTTCTACCTGCAGAACGGAAATCTCTGTTATAAAGCAGGTGAAAGATTTTGTTGTCTCAGAGAAAGAGGCTAGTGCAATTTTGAAACAGCTGAATTCTTTTGCAGTTGAATCCAGATTTTTTTTTGTTGTTTGTTTGGGGTAAAAGCCAAATTGAATCTGTTGGGTTAGGTTTGTGTTGACTGACTCCATCCTGAACCCCTTGGGTACTTGAATTCAGAGCTTTGGTTTTGACTTATGTCCAGTGCTAACAAAGAAAAATTATTCAGGGGCACTGCATATGTAACCACCAAGTCAGTTGTCCCTTCCTGCTTGCCAGTGTAAACCATGAATGCTATGTGAAACCAGTACAGCAGCAGGACTGGGCCCAGTGCCATTGTTCATCTTTTTTCTTAAGTTGCTTTACTAACATGCTAGCGCCTTGTGCCAGCATTGTAGCACATAGTAAGCTAGTAGCCATGACCTCCCTGTACTGCAATCCTGTAAAATTGGTGCATCAGTCTAATTGTGCTCTATTTTCAGTGGGGCCAGATGCTTTCTTGGTGAAGTTAGAGCCAAGGAGAAATTTACTTCTTTCAGAACACAAGCCCCAAACTTGCCCCTTTAAACTTTTTGCTTAACCATCTATTAACATATCCAGAGCTGGAATGAACACACCCTTTTTTTTCCCCTCAGATACAGAGAAGACTACAATAAGATGAATGATGATAAGAGTAAAAACCATTGAAGCAAAGTTACCATGAAGGGATCGAACAAGGCACTAGGACCTAGGAGGCGTCTCATCCACCCTGGCAGGAATTTCTTGCTTGGAGCTCAGACAACAAAGGCAGAGCGAGCCTGGTTTTCTTTCTCTCAGCATCTCCACCCTGCGCGCTGAAAGCCGGTGAGTAGAGCTCTTTTGAGTGACTTGCATGCAGAAAAGTAGCAGATGTCAGATGGAAGGAGGAATTTTTCTTTTAGTACCTTGCAGCATCTGCAGTTCATTTTTAAACAAAACCCCTGATTCCTCTGTTTCATTCCCGAAGTTGCTTGAATGTTTCATTGTTCAGTACGTGACACCCGAGTGAATGTACCCCAGCTGGCATTGTGGGGAAAACGTTCCTAACTTGGGGTTTCTGTGCAGATTGCCTGCATTGTCGTCTGCTTTACTGCAGGCTGAGGACAATGATCTTTTTCGTGCAGGTCACGGTGACATTGTAAAACACGGGGAAGCAGCGGTTCTGGCAAATGTGAGGGGTGGGGAGCAGATAGCAACAGCTTTTCCTAGATTTGTACCTGGCTGCCAAGTGTGGGATGTAAATCCTATTTCTGCCTCATGCTAGCATGCAAGCAACATACGTGAGTTGCATGTTCCTAGTTGTATTGAGGGAGTGAAAGAGCAGAACTAGGGGATTTCTCCTCCTTTTGTGTTGGGGTTTGGTGCAGGGGGAAGGTTGTTCTTAAGCATAAACTAAAGACCATGCGGAAATTCCTGATTACTGTCTGTCAGCTCAAGTCTCTGCTTTTCTGAGCTCTTTCCTTGCGCTAGGAGCCCCCCTGTGCTCAGAACAATGAAAGGTGAGCTTGCAGGGGCGGTGTGTCCCTTGGGCAGGGGGCACTTCCAGCAATTAAATCACTTAAGGCTAGGAGGGGGGGTTGGAGGAGTTGGAAATAGCTCCTTTATTTTCTCCTCCTCATTAAATGGGAGCAGAAATGCGATTCAGAGGAGACTCAGGCTGCTGAAAAGAGCTCATAGAAGCCTGGTTTCAATGACAGATTTTTCTTTCCAGTCATTTCTTCTTAGAGATGTAGGCTGGTCCTGGGAATTGATTGATGGGCTAGGAGGGGGCTGCGGATAGGGGGAAGGGTGGGATGGATCTCATTGTTAACCCTTATTGAACAGGCTGTCACAAAGAAACTGCTTAGTCCCCTGTGACCATTCTTTCATAAATGCCAGTTTATTCTAATGTTAAATATTCAGATGCTCTGATTCCTTCTGTGATTTGACAGATTGAAGGGCTGACTCACTGGGATCTCCTTGTTTTCTGTTGCCAAAGGAAACCTCACAGGGCTCAGAGGTTTAATTCACTGCCAACTGGTGTTTGGATGAGTTTTTGGGGGCTGAGTTGCAACTCCCTTTGGCCCCAAGTCCCAATTTACTACACTTTGAAAACTCCCAGGTGCAGGAGCAGGCTGCTGTCTAGTAATATGTTCTCTGCCCCCAGTAATTGGATCCCTTTCACAGTGAGGACCCCTCCTACCCGCAGTCCCCAGAATCAATACAAATCTGGGTCAGGGGAGGGGATGCTTCCCAAATAAATCTGGCCTGCTCTCACATTAGTGTCGTTTTTCTTGCTGGACTGTGGCTCCGCTTGGCTCTAACCTCTCCTCTTCACACTCCTTTTCTCCCCATCTTCCTGCTCAGCTTCAGATCTTCAGGGTTCACCAAACTATGGAACTTGATTTTGGACACTTTGACGAACGAGACAAGGCGTCCAGAAACATGCGAGGCTCACGTATGAATGGGTTGCCCAGCCCCACTCACAGTGCTCATTGTAGCTTCTACAGAACCAGGACCTTACAGGCACTGAGTAATGAGAAGAAAGCCAAGAAGGTGCGTTTCTATCGCAACGGGGACCGCTACTTCAAGGGAATTGTATATGCTGTGTCTTCTGACCGCTTCCGAAGTTTTGATGCTCTCCTGGCTGACCTGACCCGGTCCCTGTCTGACAACATTAATCTGCCTCAGGGAGTCCGTTACATTTACACCATTGATGGATCGCGGAAGATTGGAAGCATGGATGAGCTGGAGGAAGGTAATTAGCGTTGCTGGCTGGTGCAGTGAGGAGGCGGGGTGAGAAGGGGGCTGCACCACTTGGGTCTGTTCTTAAGGTCGCATTTCCTGCGGGCTTGGGGATGCTTCTGCCCCTCTGTGTTGAACTTGCCCCATCCCCTCACTGCACAGAGGTGCAGAGGAGTGTGGCAGCCCTCAGGATGCCTCTGGCATGCTCACTCTAGTGCAGATGTGGAGCTGGAGGGGTGTGTCTTACTCTGGACTAGACATGGCCGTATCCATGGCTCAGAGGGCTGTCTGAGGGAATCCCTGTGTTTGTCCATACTGGGCTAGGGTCCCACTGGGGTTGGATGCGTATGAGTAGAAAGTGCTGTGATTGTATGTGTGGTGGGGTTGTGTAGTATGTATGTAACAGGGCTTCTGCATGACATGGGTAGGTGGGATTTATGCACGGCATGTAAGGGTGTGTGGTGTGGGGCTCATGAACAATGTGTGTATGGGAGTGTTGGCTGTGCAGGGGATTTCAGAGTGTTGGGGTTCGTGCAGTGTGTGCATGGTGGGTGTGTTTAAAGGGGATGTGTTAGTGGTTCAGACAGCATTTGAGGAGTGTGGAGGGGTGTGTCAGGAGCTCATGCATTGTGTTTGGGGGTGGTTAATGAATAACGTGTGTGGAAAGAGGTGTTGAGGGGGATTGCACTTGGTGAAATTTGAGGTTTTGTACATGGAGGTGTGTGGAAGAAGGTGTAAGGGGGGTTCATGGAGGGGTTTCATGCTCAGGGGGTGTGTTGGAAGGGTTGTGCTCAGGGAATGCTGTAGAGGGATGCTGGGCTTTGTGTACAAGAGATGGTGCAGGAGGATTCCTGCACAGTGTTGTGTAAGGAAGGAGTCTGGGGGGAGGGAGGGGAGTTCATGTGCTGTGTATGAGTAGGGTTCATGTGGGGTATGTATAGAAGGTAGGTATATTGAAATGCCCAAATGGGGTATGCGTGTGCAAGGGAGCGTGTTTGGGGAGTGTTTCTATAGAGACTGTGTGTGGTGGGGACTGATGTGGGCCAGGCTGCTGTGGTAGGCTTGTGGGGAAGTGTGGGAAGGCATCTCGTGCATGGAAAAAGGTCAGAGTGTACAAGAGACGCTCAGTGCAGGTCTGAGTGTGTCTCTGTTTCTAGAGGAGCTGGCAGTGTGCCTGTTCCTTTGAACATCACCTGGGCTGTGGGATGAAGGAGTTACCATGGAGTTCAGCCTCTGCAGTGGTGGGCTGCTGCTGTGGGTGCTGCCAGGAGGATGCCCAGGGCAAAAATCACTGCACGGTCAGTCCTGCATCCTTGCCCGAGGCATGGCCACAGGTGAGCTCTGCTGGTGGCACAGCTTGAGCAGGGTACATGGAGAACACCTACAGTTATTCTGCTTTTCTCTTCCCAGATCAATTCAGACACTCCATCCTTTGTTTGGGCCTGGAATACCCTGATTATCCTGTTACGGGAGGAGAGGTGCTTTCCCCTCTTCTTTGTTTTCTTCCAAGTAGATGATCTGAGAGATGTGGTGACTTCAGAAGAACCACGAGGCTTCTTCTTTAATAAGACAGTAATGTTAGCCCCTGAACTGCTGGGGCAACCTTAGTAGTGAATCATCGTGTGACCTTGACTTTAGCTTCTTTTCCTTATCTGTCAAGTGGGATACTCATTTCCCCAAAATAGTTTGTGGGGAAAAGCACACAATGGAAAAATATCATTTTTCATATAAGAGTTTTACTGGGAACAAGTTAATGCCTTTCGGAGAGATGATGCAATCCTAGTGGAGTTATTCTCAGCTGAGTTACAATACAGCTGTCAAATGGGGGTGTGGCCTCTCTTAATTTTAGAGATTCTGCCATCTTTTTCTCATCTCTTAATATGGCCACAACCTATATTGTCTATATTGGCTCTTCCTGTCCTAGGTTTCATGCATATCTTCAGAAATATCTCCACAGGAGAAAATGTGATTTTTATACTCTTCCTGTTTTTTTTGTCAGAAGTTAACAAGCCTTTCATAATTATACCTGTTTTACAATGAAATTTGTGCTTCAGATAACAAAGTGCCTAGTTCTTCAGAAGGTATTATTTTACTGCTTGGGGTATGGGCAGGAGATGCTGACATTTGGCTTCTGGCTTTGTTCTACCAAAACAGTGTCTGGAAACAGCACTGAAGATGTGACACTGAAACAAAAATTGGATTGTCTGTGTTGCCGCATCCCCAGCAGAGCATCAGCTAGAAAAATACAATCTGAGCAGGATGAGAAAAAAGTAATCTAGTGTCTCAAAATGCAAAAGTAGATCTATATGCTGTTATTGACAGTTTAGTGATAATATTCCCATAGTGCTAGTTTAGAAAGGCAGTCTTGGAGAGACATTAATGCCATGGTTGCAAACAACCCTGTGGTAAACTATGCTACTGGTGTGTTTGTGTAACTGTGTACTAGGTAGACATGAAAGAAATGGAACTTCAGCGTATTTGCATTGCGGCATGCAAAACAGAACAGACACTTGACAGTATGTTTGCCATATAAATTCTCTTTCTGGTTAGAGACAGAGAGCAACTAAAGCAGTTTTAGTTGCTATAATGTACCTAATTTATTATTGTAATTTCCATTAAATAAGTAGAACCTAGGAAAGGAAGTTACCGGATGGGCAAACTTCAGTTTATTTTTCAGAAGCTTGTAAGTTACTAATAGTCTTTCACACCACATTCTAGGTACTTGATTACTTCTGCATGATTAAAAATGTGTTTATATGGTATAGTCTGGATGTACTTCTATAGGGTAGAGAATGATACTGCATAATACCAATAACCTTGAGACAGCAGATATTTCACATGAACAGAAATACTTGGTGACCTACTGACTAATGGTTCTTGGAAGTAACCCTTTTGATCTCTATCGCCAGGTTTGGTAGACTGTCCTTCCCTGGTGTTAGGGGCCATTCTCCTAAGGTTCTAGATGAATGTTTTTCTTTCTAGTGTGTCTAAGATGGAACAAGTGAAGTCTCTTCTACTGTTCCGGTCACATCTCTTATCTATCAGTTGGGATGTGCCTCCTGGTCCTTTCCTGCACTGAACCTGTCATTGTCAGCTTGTTCCGTAGTGCCTCCTGTGTCAGAGTTGTCTATGTTCATGTCTCCCAATGACTTTCAAAATCTACTTCTCTGTTCATTCTTTTCTCTCTTGCTGTCACTAATAAAGACCATCTTCAATCACTACATTCATTGCCTTAATCTTGACTCCTTGTTTTCATTATCAATTTTAATGTATCTGTAAATATGAAGAAGTACATGCTACCGTTGTTTAGAACTGTGTTCTTCCTTTATCTAGATGTTGATTTAATACAGTAGAGCATCCTATTCACTGTTCACCTCATGACTATACGTAAATTGCTGACAGTATCCTCTAGTTGCGTGCTCTCTCAACTGAGTCAGGAGTGAATATTTTGCCCAAGAGCTTCTATCTACCGCGGTTGTTCTAGTCAATAAAAGAGTTTTGGAAAGGAGCATGAGGTGAACTTTACTCCTTTCATTTTATGAGTTATAGTGACTGAGGCTTAGGAAACTCCCTGCTTGGAGAAGTTATAGTCTGAATATGTCAAGGTGCAGGAAGGTGATGTTACCATTGAAGAGCTGAGATGGAAGAAGGCAGCCTAGTTTGTTTGTCCTAATTCCAAGAGACAGAAGAATATGAAAGTCAGGGTTTGAGCTTTCTTGTTCAAGTTCATTCCCTTCCTCAGTCTTTTTCAGGGCCTGGTCAGGGGTCTGGAGGTACATACTTCTATTCGGTATTTTATTGTAAAGTGGACTTTGGTCCTATTTCTAGAGTATGATTTCTTGTGAACAGATGGTTCATTGTAGCATATGGTGAGGGTCAGAAATAAATACGAAATAAGTCTGTACTGAATACAAATACAGTATAGCCGAGACATGGTAGATAAAGCTAAAAATGCAAACTATGGATTAAAATTAATATTTGAGAGACAATATGTCTCTCAAGCAGCAGAGCTTCTCCATTGTGAGCTCCTGGTGTGCCCGGGCCATTACGGAAGGGTAGAGGGCCCATCGTATAGTGAATTTGTACTCTTGTCCTTTGCTGGGCTGTTCAGTTCTGAAATTAGTTCTTGCCTCAGTTTAAACATTGGAAAAATCTGAATAGAATCATGTTTTGCTCAGGGGGTTTCATCGCAAATGTTCTTGGGTTATGTAAGATATTTGAGGAAGTGTTTCCAAGCTTTTATATCTTGTCAGGCCCTGGGGAGCCTTTTCCAAAACCTTGTCCAGGAATGTTTAAAGTAGACACAGGAGACGCTCCACCTTGGAGCTGTACAGAGCCTGGTGGGTGTTGGGACTGAGGGCTTGGTAGGAAGTGCATTGAAGTCTCCACCCAGTGTATGCATCTTCCAATTTATCTGGAAAGCTGAAGCTCCTGTAGTCCAATGTTGAAACCTTGGTAACTTGACATTGTTTTCTGTGACTGTTATCCCGAGAGCTTGGTTAATTATATCCTGTATAACAAAACGTATTATTGTGGCTCTGTTTTATTTCCTTACTCATCTAAGCTGTCACACTAGGACTAGTGTGTTCCCTGCAGATAGCCTGGCATGGTGAATTCTTTATCATGTAGTTGTGAAGGCAACTTGGCAATCACGCATTTCTTTTTTTTTTTTCCCCAGCCAAGGGAAGCTCTTCCACAGTTCATTTTGCCATGGTGAAGTAGGTCTTGAGGCAGAAGAAGATCATTTTCAATGCATAAAGTAGCAGGAAGTTCATGCATTTGAATTCAAGGGCCTACTTTAACACAATATATAATGAACTCTGCAAGGAGTTAAGTCCACTTAATTTCTACTGAAGTCACAGTAAATCCCATGAAACATGAAAGCTGAGCACAGTAGCAAAGTCTCAACTTTGAGGCAGTAGAGCTAATAACCAAAATAATTGACTGCAGCCTACAGAGACAGTTTTTGGAATAACTGCTAGCAGTTAGACTTTCAAAATGGCCTCAGTCCAGCTTTTCCAATTTTTCTTAACTTCTGCACAGAATTCATTTTACTTGAAAACTTGCTGGTGCATGCAAAACTTGCTGGTGCGTGCTGAGAAAGGGTAACTTTTTTTTTTCCAAAAGCACAGCCTGTCATTTTTAGTATTGTCAAAAGAAGCTGCTGTAAGAGGGTTGAAGGCTTAGCACTCATCTTGAGCTTAGAATCTCTCTAAGAAACCTTCTCTAAAGCAAACCTTATCTTTGCTGAGATCATCCCTTCTTTAGGAGCTGAATAATCGCCTTGTGCTTCTGTCAAATTAGTAGCACAGTGATGTGTAATGCATGTGTAGCCAATACAGTTATGTGATACAAACTATGACTTCAGGTGGCAAATATGCTGATTATGACTTATGGTCAAAGCTCTACAGTCAGTCCATCTATTGCTAACGGTAGGATAGAAGGAATAAAAAAATGCCCTATCTGGTTTGATGGCACAATAGGAAACAGTAACACCTCTGGAGCACACTGCCATGATGCCAAGTGCACAACATCGTGCAGGGCTTTGGCTTTGCAACGCAGAAAGGGTGTCTTGCACTGACTTAGCACTGTACTAGAAAAATGCTGTTCTTAGCACCACTGCTCTCATGCCTGTAGTGCTGTATTCAGCAGCAGTTTGGATGTTGCCAGGGATGATGCTTCTCATTTTTACCAAAGCCTCCACCCCCATGTGAAGTTCTCTTTGGGGCTGCCATTTGGGGTTTTGTTTGGAAGCAGTGAAATGGCTGTTCATTGTACTTTCTCATGGCTCCAGCTGTGTTTCTGCACATCCACACAGCTGCTTGTTGTCTGAAGATACATTCCTGAAAATATTTGTGCACAGGTTATATGTTCAGGGCTGGGGAGTAGTGTGCTTCTTAGAGTTGTTTCTTTTGCCCTTGTCTGAATCTTGTATCTGCTTCCTCCCCTTTCTTTGTTATGCTGCACAGTTCTACAACCATACTGTGCTTATCAGTTATATTCCTGGCACAACTGCACACCTTGAATTCTCATTATAGTCTCATCTATAGATTGATGTTGCAGAGAAACCACTCCTCTCTGCTAGAAATATTCCTCCATAAGATTTCTCTCCATAGTGAACCTTTGGCCGCAATACACATATTTGATACTGGGAAGTTCACGTGACTTCATACCATTCTTGCTTGATTATACTACTACCTTATCATAAAATTTGGGTAAAACTTGGCTGCAGAAAGTGAAACAGTGAATGTTCCTGGCTGGCAAATGGTAAAAGTGATGTGCCTTACTGAGGAACTTCATTGATATGGTTACGATTTAACAGCCATAAACTGAGTTTGGAAAGACATAAATTTTAGTTAATTTAAAATGAAATTAACACTTCAGGTTACATCTGTTGGTCAAGGAAGATGGAAATGCCTCTTCCTGGGAGCTATACTGCTGTAACCGTAGAAATGATGCTGGGAAGAACCACTATTCTGAAAGGCAGAGCAGTGCCATTCTAAGCAAATTTCTGGCCAGTTTTAGAATTCAATAAAATATCTGCTAGGGATCAGGTTAAATGAAACAAAGTGAGAAAGGAAAGATGACGTTTTCCACTTGTTATTGTGAGCATAATCTGAAAGTGTTATCTTCAAGTACCTAATACCACATTTGTGAAAGCAAAGCGTAGGTGTATTGCATTATGCCATTATTGCCTTTGGTGTCTGCTGTTCTAAGTTCACTAGACAACTACACAGTGCAGTGAAGAATTTCAAAGGATTCGCCTAGAATTAAGAATAATAGTACTCTCAAACAGACCAATAATCTCTTCCACTCACTTTAAAATGTGGAACTTATTTATGGAAAATACACAAAGGTTTCATGTTTTTATAGAACACAACGTTTGTCTATACATTAGTTAGTTGTGGTCTCCCAAAGCACTATGTAAACACAGGTTATAATCAAGACTGACACCCCTTCAGTAGCAGATTGCTACTATTTTTCAGGTAGGAAAGTAGAGACACAGGTCACAGCCTTTCACAGGGAGGCAGAGGTGAGAATAGGATTCAAATCACTTATTCCTCGTATTGCGTTTAAGTGCCAAAACCCCTTTTCTCAAAGCATGGTGTTACTGTTCTGTTCAGCACGCTCTCAAAGGTTCTGCTGCCCAGGAATGATCAGCTTGAGGAGGCTCAGGTTCTTAGGAGGGCTAATTCCCCAGTTTGAGCATCTCAAACTCATTGTTGTGCTTTGTACTCAGTTATGAAAGTGGAGAAAAGCATGGGCCTCCTCTGCACCAGATGTTGCTTGGCTGAAGCAGATAAATGAACAGCAGCTTATTGCTTATTAATCGGAAAGATTTAACGAATACAGTGTTTCTGGAAAACAATCAATAACTCCAGTAGGGGTTCTTCGTAATGTATGGAAGTCTGTGGGATATTTTTGCATCTATTGAGTCTAATTCAAGAAATGTGAGGCACTAAGGAGCTTCAGCTATGGGTACTACATGGATGGTTTATCAAGGAGCTCTGCTGATAGCATGCATACTCCAACTATAGATAGTTTGTTCACACCACCAGAGCCTCCTGCTGGGGTTATGTTAGTCTGGAGTACGCTAGTTGATAAATAGTATTCATCTTGAGACCTGTTAGACTTTTGCCTTCTATATTTCTGTTATTACTTCAGAAGGGACAACAATACCTGCTTCTTGGTGGTAAATGATTTTGATTGCTCTGCAGTTCAGGAGACAAAAGCTGCTGGCGGGGGCGTAACTGCCGAGAGCACGCACTGCTTTCTGGCAAGTGAAATACAAAGTCAGGGCAAAAAGAAATTCAAATAATTGAACAACCAAACATTCTGCATTTTTTCAATGGCTTCTTGTGAATTCAAACACCAACAGCAGTAAGGACATAAACAGTACACACTCCTTCGTTTTAAGCCTTTAATAAGGCCTCTGTATTATTTATGTGTTAATGGTCTCTCCATATGTTCTGTGAGGGAATCATCTCAGCACCTTCACCAAAAAATGGCATTTAGTCATCAGAAGGATAACTACGTGAGCATTGTTTACGAGGTATGTGTTTCATGCTTGGATCATAAAATTTTCTGTGGAAATCAGTCGGCCCTTTGGAAATCCGTATTTCCACCTTTGCCAAGTAGATGTCAAATCCTGTCCTGAAAGATTCCATATTGAAAAGCCAAATTCAGATGCTGGGCAGGCTTTTCAAAGATATCCAAGCCATAGAGTTTGCAGGATAAGGAAATGCAACCGCTCTGTGTCTATGAAGAAGGATTTTTTTTCTTATTCAAAATAGCCTTGAAATCAAAATATAGATATAACTATCACAATACTTAAAGAACTGTAAAATCAGTCCAACAAAGCACCAAAGGAAACTTCCTAAGATCCTGCAGATACCCATTTTATATCTTCAGTTCCTATTAAAATTTTATCTAATGGTGAGACAAAGGACAAAGGCTTTTTCCTCTAGCAATGACTGATTTTTTTTTTTTTTCACTGCATCCTTAAATGCTCAGCAGCCTGAGTCATTTCAGACTAGACAGCTACATTCCCTTAGGGAGATTGTTTTACCGTCTCATTCTAGTAATAAATCCTCTAGGATCCATCAGGCTTGCAGGCCCCAAAGAAGCTCCTACAAATCCTTCTTTAAGGTGATTTTAAAACCTTAGGTAGATAGAATCCTGTAAATTACAGATGAAGATTGGAACTAATTTTGGATGGGATAGGGTAGGGCTTTGTTTCTTTTTTTTTCCAATGAGTTACTAATAGGACTGTGTAACAGTTCACCTTTCTCTACTAAGTCTAAATTTGGATTTAATATATTTTTGGTTGGTACCAGCCATTTTAAAGCAAACAGTGGTATTTGGTGTAGTGTTCTATCTCAGCTACCGTTAGGTCTGACTTCTAATAAATCACTGACAATAAATGAAGTGTATTTGTTATGCCTGCTAGATTTATCAAAGCTGCTTTTTGACAGAGATTGCTCAGTACTGGATTTTCATAATTCTTCAGCCTTTGACAAAACAGGTACCTTGTGGATGGATGTTGATATCCTCTTGGGAAGGGATGATAGGCTGAAGTAGTAACTAGGTCTGTAAAGATAGAGAAGAAGCTCACAGATCTGCAAAATAATTTGGATGATTAAATGAATTAGATGTTTATGAGCTTTTAGACAGCTTAGTTGCATCTTCAGGTAACTAATACCTTTACAAATCTCAATCTTATTTAATCCCAGGTTTATGTGACCGAGTGACAGCGTGTGTTTGCTGATGCAAGTTGTCTGACTTGCTTACGTTGGGGAAATGCTAAGCTATATTTTAAATAAACATAAATATGAAATACAAAATTCATACAATGTTTTAATAATAAGATGTCATTGAAGTTCTAATGAAAACTGTGACTAACGTTTTGCATAGTTAATGGGAAAAAAATGTGCATTGTCTGTTTCTCAGCAGTCTTACTGTAAGAACTGTATTATGCTGGTGTTCATTTCTTTTGAAAGGGGAGAGTTACGTATGCTCATCTGACAACTTCTTCAAGAAGGTGGAATACACGAAGAATGTCAATCCCAACTGGTCTGTCAATGTGAAGACATCTGCCAACCAGAAAGCACCTCAGTCTCTGGCCAGCAGCAACAGCGCCCAGGCAAAGGAGAACAAAGATTTTGTGCGTCCCAAGCTGGTAACCATCATCCGTAGCGGGGTGAAGCCCCGGAAGGCAGTTCGTGTGCTCTTGAACAAGAAGACGGCCCATTCGTTTGAGCAAGTTCTCACTGATATCACTGAAGCTATAAAGCTGGAGACGGGAGTGGTCAAAAAGCTGTATACCCTGGATGGAAAACAGGTAGGAGATTTCACAGATGTTGGCTTTTTCTTTTGCTCTTATCTTGATGCTTTGCTGACTCAGAATGATTTTTGAAGCCTAAAATTAACCTAAGATGATCACTGCCATCTGTTCTCTTAGAAGTCAGACTTCCCATGCCAGTGGTTGTTACTAAATTTTCACTGATATTAATATCAAGTGAAGAATGCAGCCAACCGTCTGAGTGAAACAGATGCTCCATCCTGCACGACAACGTGCAGTGTGTGTCTTCCGGACTAGCGAAATAAATAATATGGGGTGTTCAGCTTACAGCCACCATCTGATTTGGCTCTGAAGTAATTACAAGAGCTCTCAGGCTTTGGGTTCACCACGTGAAAATGTGTTGCTTGACTTGCCTTGCCCTCCGCTGTGGCCTTGCTAAGATAAAGCAGTTGATCCATGCATGCTCTTTTGGCTAGCTCAATAATTAGGAGGAAAAGTATGGAACTGTGTTCATTTTCTTGACTAAATACATCAACTGATAACACACAGTATGGGTCTTGGGTCAAAATTATTTAGAGGGTCATCATAATGTGCTTCGTGTCTACGTTTTCCTGGAACTGAAATAAACATCTGTCTCTTGTTAGCAGCTACACAGCAATAAGGCATTTCATATTACCATATCTATGAAAACCCTTAAAAGAATGTGGAGGATAGCTTTGGGGACTGGGAAGAACTAGATTCTTCTTGAGGGAAAATTCTGATCTTGATTTAATAGTTGTGAGTCTGCTGCAATTAAGGGATAATCTTATTTTTATATCTGTTTTTCTTACTCCAGCTCTTTTGTTAAAGTTGGACACTGGCTACTCTAGAGTCTGCTACTATTGCTTTAAATTAACTTTCCCCTATCTTTGGAGAAAATTATTCACATACCTTGCCAGCTATTCAAATACCTTGCCAACACTAAGTAGTGTCTCAACCAACATGCAGCCTTTACAAATGGAAACGTTCATCCTTCCAGCACCCAACATCAGTTCATAAAGTCCAGATACAGTATCTGTGAGCTGAATGTAGCTCTTGCTTTGTCCCAGCCTGTACATCTCTTACTATCTTTGTCTGCATCCTGTACATCAGTTAGTGGCTGTTTATAGTTTCAAACATCCAAACATCTCAACTGCCCATCAAAGGTTTTCTTTCCACTTGCCTCAGCCCAGCACTTGTTCACTGTAGGTCATACAGCTTATACGACATATATGGGTGGGCAACTTTCCAGCTAAGCTGACTGTACAGTAACATGTTGTATTGACGCAGGATGTGATGTACTGGGAACACTGGAAGTGGCTGTGGAGAGAGGGAGAAGAGGGACAAATGATTCTTTCTCACTGAGGGAAATCGTATGTGGGCACAGGATCACACATCTTGAATCGCAGCAGCTTTAAAAAAGGCTAAATGGATGAGTCTGGCCCAAAAGCAGTCGCCTCCTCGTGCTGTCTTGTACTCACAGATGTGAGGATCAGCATCTTAGTCTGGATGAGTAGATTGCCTTATTCATTGAGAATAGCTGGCAGTTAGGAGATTAAATGCTGCTCTTGATGAAGCATGGAAATTTTTGGAGGATGCTCCATTTATATTGGCAAACCATCCCCTTCTCTGACTTTAAACTATTTGCAGGAGTAAACAGTGTTTTCCCCTCCACCTCTAACTGATAAGCAAGGCTGAATCAGCCCGTCAACAGGACTGTATTTATGGGCTGTTGGCTGTACCAACGTGGGAAATTCTGTTAATTCTTAAGCAGAAATTTGGGAAATGCTGCTGAGTAGTGCTGCTGTGGGTCAGAGTGCAGTCTGGTGCTGGAGTGGCTGCATTTCATAGGGACATGGCTGAGCATGGGGCGCAAAGATCTACGTAATTTAGCAAGTCCTACTGCAAGTGCATAGCAGCCACAAGATGTGACTCTTCTTGAATTCCAAAATAGAAGGCAACCTTGCTTTCCTCATGTCAGCCTCAGAGATCCACGTGGTGAGTGGTGCCTAAATTTGGTACTTCATTCATTGGGGCAACCTGAAAATTTTATCATCATGTTTTGCCACAGAAATCTGATTTCAGTAAAGTCTAATTGAAGATACCACATTTAACTTGTTTTACTAGCTTTATAATTCACCATTTTATGAAATGTGAAATGTGATATTACATTACGTGTTAGGTACCACCAGCAGTTTTACTGCATGCAAATGTACAATTTGTATTGCAGTTAATGAGAGCAATGAGATTTTGTAATTTGACAGTAATGCAATGTTTGATATTTGTGGCATCAATTACTGTTGGAGGTCCCTGATGAGCAAATCTGGTTTACCAGTGCTTTGTTCTTATTGGGAAGTTTTCTTCAATGCTTGTATTTTAATCTAAGCTTATTTGAAATCTCCCACCTATGTGTGCTCTCAGTGTTACAAGCTAAAGCCAGAAGCTTCTGCTTTGAGCACAGTGTTTGCTGTTAGGGTTTCCATGACATACTGCTCCATATAGTCTGACCTTCTGATGTGATATTAAAGGTTTTTGCATGTCTGATTCTGACATGAGAAAAAAGATTCTTGAATGCCTAATTCTCATGAATAGTGCTTTATTTTCAGGAGACAATATTCATACAAAAATGCAAGCTGCTCAAAGCTGAAATACTGACAAGAATCCTGACAGTCCGTCTCTTTGAGTGTCATCAGAGGCACATTAGACCCTCTGCTGTGAAATGATAAAATTTACAAAAGGAACGTACAAAGGAAAATCATCTTTCCCCACTCCATGAACTGTAACTTAATGAGGAGAGATGATTATTTTATTTATAGGCATTTCCATGGTGCTCATCAGTAGAGTAATCAAGATGCTTTAGAAGTACAGACAGTAGTGGCAATGATAGAGTGGTGTGTAAATAATCATATTTCTATGCACTGCAGACCTGCATTTGGAATGAGAAAGCAGTTAATTGAGAGCTGGATGGGGTGAAGTACATTTGAATAAATGTAGCACTTAAAACAACAGTGGGATTGGAATTTTTTAGGAAGTTTGTTTCTTGTTATATCTCAGATTGCTGCTCTTTTGAATACTACTACCATTTTGAAATTGCAAAATTAGCATCTTGTGTTTAAATAGCTTACTCTTCTTGCTCTTGCATATATTTTTAGTGCTTTGTGCCTAGTCTATCTGCTCCTTCTCTCCTTGGAGTATATCACCAGCTTTTGACAAAAGCCCTAGAACTCAAAAGGAGCTTCAGACTGTTGACCAAAGAAGAGTCCTGACAGAATCACAATACAGATTTATCTTTTCAACTGTCACAGCCACACAGTATGTGGTATATGCCAAAGAACTCAGTGCATTAAACAAAAACTTTAAACAGTAGATCAAATTCAGCATTTTCTTTCATGACTACAGCTCCTATTGTGCTAAGATACATATAATATAATTTTTGTGTATGTATATATGGGTGTGTGTAGGACTGCATTTGGTCTGACCTGTGAGTCATGTCAGAAACCAGTTGTATTGGCAGATTCCTTCTCTTTTTTAAACTGTTACAGTTATATCGTGTCCCAAATAAGTCTGGATTCTTGGGAGCACGGACTCTTATAAACACACAATGACAATTTCTGCCTCATGTAGTTAAACTGAATTAGAAAACAGAATTTGACACTGTGGATGAAGTTGCATTCAAATATTTAGAATGCAGTAGCCTGAAGTAGGCCTTGCAAATGTTGTAAAATATGCCACCCCATTTATGCTTGAGATTCTTTCACTGTGCTGTACAATAAAAAGGTGTTCAGGAGAGAGGAAGCAATTTCATGACTGACAGCCCAGTGACCATCTTCTGCCTTCTGTGTCTTGCTTTGCAGGTGGTGTCTGTCAGCATTTATTCCTGCTTTAAGAAATTAACTGTGAAAAAGTTAACAAAAGATCCATACTGAACTTCTCCTTTCCTAAGCAGTCTTGCATTCCAAAATCTTAGTCATTCAGCAAACATACAAAGAGGTCTAGCAACAAAAATCAGTCTGTTTTTTTTAAATTTTTTTAACGTGATTGGATGAGTGTGCAACTCTAGAGGGACCAGAAATACATCAAGTAGGTTCAGTACTATCTTATCATTAAGATGCTTTTCAATGGTATGGAAGTCCTTCTGTTTTTTTCTTTAGCTGATGTATTGCCATGTCTTAATTAACTAAATACTCCATTCCATCAATTAGCATCACTGAATAAGCAGAAACAAAGGTACTGTTCAGGTGAGAGAGAGTTTGTAGGCTCCAGTTCCCCACAGATGTTCTGGTCAACAAGCAGGACAACTGAATGCCTTTTTTTGCCATAGCAACATACAGTGATCTTCTCTGGACTTTAAAATCTTCAAGCACAGGGAGAGGTCATGCATGTGCTATTTATTTGCTTTTATCTAGCCCAGACAAAATGCTTGTATTCTGTCTGAGTGTTAGCTGTCTCACCAAATGAAATTATATACATCTATATGTCAGGGTACTTGTGACTGTGCTCTCAAAATAATTTCTAGTCTTAATAAAATGATCCCTTCTGGCAATCTTTTCTTTGATAAGGATTTCTTGTGGCAGGTGATGAGTGGAGTTTATCTATCTGATTGCAAAGCTGATGCAAATGCACAGGAGACCAGCCCACCTTTCCTGTCCAGAGGAGAAATTGCCATTTCATTTTGGATGATTTGCATTGAGGAAGGGCAGCAGCCGCAAGGAGGAAGAAGCAGGATGACTAAGCTCACAATATGTTAAAAGTTGATACTTCCAGATAAGAGCTAACAAAAGTAGTTGGTAAAGCAGCTTCTGGTGCTGCACTACTAGTAAAAACGTACCCTGGATGCGTCTGTGCAAGCTGCACTGGAGAAACCAAGCAAACTTTAGAGTTGTTGCACTGATTTTAAGCTGGTATTTGGAAACAACTCAATAAAAATTTTACCACTTGAGTACCATTGCTAGCAATGGACCAAACCCTATTGCCAGGATAATGTAGCTCTATTGATTATATTAGTGAACTTTAATTAATGTGACACAGAATAAGGTTTGTACCAAAATATACAAATGCTTCCACATGCTGTGATTTGCAATTGATGCACAAGAAGGTGAATAAGCCAATGACTTATCTAGTAACGTCTGCATTGCTGAAAGATAAGGGGTAAAAATAAATAAAGAAATCCTCCTAGAGCTCTGGAGATAGTTAATTTGTGCCTTGAGGCATGAGGTTCAAGGCTACAAAGCAAACAAATTGGTTTGCATGTTGGAACATGCAAACATGTTGAGGTGTAGGCAAGTTGAAGAGTAGAAGGTGGAATACCTTGTCCTTAAAAGACTTTGTAACTGCCCATTTGGATACTGAAATCTCAGTTCAAGTAACCCCAGAACAAAGTAGTTTAATTCACTTGCGAAAAGCTGGGGAAGATCTACCCTCAAAATTAATGGGAGGGATGAGTAGGAGATGAGTGTATTTTTTTTATCCTGCATCCTGCAAAAGGCTCTGAAAAAGCTGGCACTAATGGGGAGAGGTGAGTCCTGTCTTCCCTCTCTGCTGCCTAAAGCCATAACAATGAGACTGTATCTGTTCTGCATCTTTTTCCCAGACCTTTTTAGTGCGTCTTGTTTGCTGCTGAGATTTGGCAGGCCTTTCATAAGCCTCCCATTTTGATCTCAAGAGGACAGGTCTGGCTCAGGACTAGCAGAGGAATAGCACAGGCAGACTCTTAGCCCATAGCCACCACCTCCTCCGGTAGGTCACTTCATTCTGGGATTCATTCTGTGCTTCATTTCTTCTCATTGCATTTGCAGACTGCTCCAAATCAGGTTGTTTGTGTGAGACGACTAGCAAATGCATGTCATGCAGGGAAGAGTAAGTAATAATGTATGGGCTGAAGAACTTCTGAACCCAAGCCACTTACGTGGCCAGACAAGGCAGCCTGGTTCCCTATCTTTAGGGAGCTCTTAGTCTAAGCTGAAAATTCAGCACTGCCTGATTCACGCAATGACTAGACGCTAATGCAGACAAAACCAATTTGGCCTCAGGTATCCCTTAAGGATTTTATTATATGCTAGAGTGAATAAGCCAGGCTTCCATGAATGCATATCTAAGTACTAATGATGAAATATTCAGAAGATTTTCTGAGATATTATTCAGAAAACTTATGCTTCTTAATTTCTGTTTACATTGGTCTATGGGCCGCAGAATCAGGGATAAAAGAGGCTGTCTAGGATACTAATGGCTTCCCCAGAGTGTGCCCATCAGACACTGTTGCTGAAACTGTACCTAGCTAGTGTCTTCAGTACTGTGCCAACTACAGACAGTAGTGACAAATGCTGTAAAGCTGTAGTACTGATGCTATGATAACTTCTGTCAACAAGCAAGCTGAGAATGGTGCCCTCCACCTCTTGTGAGCATAAGGAATGATTGATTTAAACGTATTTACTGAATACCTACAAAAGCTGTTATGTTGTAGCTCTTTATTTCTCATAGCTGATCAATTGATTTGCATTGTGGTCTATTTAAAAATAAATGACCGAAGAATGTCCAGCTTCAGGGATTTGGCTGATCATAGTGTCACAAGAATTTTGACAAATACCAGCTGACGTATATGGCCTTGGATCAGTCCTTGCCAGAGGTGGCTCTGGGAATAAACAGAACTTTGCTATAGACCTGCTGTCCATGGCTGGAGCTTTCTGAGGAAGCTGTTTCTGGAGCAGTGTTAAATTAAGTGTCAAATTAAGTATGTCTTTCCCCACTAAGGACAGACTGAAGTGCTGGAGTCTGTGGACAGACTCTAGTCAGTTTTCCAGTTTCACAGTTTTTTGTTTTCATTATCCTTCTCTGTTGTGTGCAATTTAATGGTGCGAGAAGGTGACTTGTTTTCTGAGAGGCTACCCTGTGTGCAGCCTCTGAGTCCTAATTCCTGTATTTTTTAAGGCAGAAGCAGTTTGATCTCAGCTGCTCAAGTCTTGATCACATCTGTTCTCATGTGAGCATTGGAGCTGATGTGGTTGCAATTGGTGTTGTCTCCAAAAAGCTCCCTAAGCCGTGTGCAGAGGCAGAGGGAGACAGTGAAGAAGCCTAACATCAGCTTGCAAGGCTTGGCTGATATTTTGCCATTGCTTTAGCTCAGCCTTCAGTTCTGGAAGCTGTTGTGCTTACACTTGCCATCCAGCAGGTCTCTGGCACTATTTGTTGGCATTTTGTTGTTCTGTAAACACTGGCTAAAGGTCTGATGCATCTATTGTCATCTTAAGGAAGTGAGAGTCAAAGTCCAGAAGCAGGCTGTAGTGCTACTTGCTGAAAATTGTTGGTCTTCTGGAAATACAAGCCTTGCTAGTAGACATGTATTGACCAAGATTCACATGAACATCTGCTACTTATATCACAGATGGCAGGCTGTCAAAATTATTGCAGGACACAGTCAGATCTGACCTGGTGACCTAGAAGTACATGGCCCCTATCACTGAATCCTGGTGCTATTCACACCCCAAAAGAGATGGATGTTAGGAATTCAGTCCTCACCAGCATCTTTATTTTGGCAGTTCTTTCTGTCATACAGAGTGACATGTTCCCTTTTCACTCTGAATCCCAGGAGAGAAGAGGATTATTCACTGTAGTGCCAGAGGGTTTATCTAGGAATAAATAGGCTGAAAATGAGCAAGGGAAAATTAGGCTGAATAAGAGGAGCTGAGACAGGCTGAAAAAGCCTTCTATTTTTTTTTCTCATCACTAATTATATTATCATATGAAACAGAAGTTTCTGGTTCCTTTTAGTTCTCAAGTAGAAATCCTAGCAATGTGAATGGGAATCCCACCTGCTCTGAGAGGGAGCAGGTATATAGAATATATTCTGAGCAAACATCTACCTCAGTGCTTGGAATTCAGTAGACGCCTTATTTTGATGACATAGTAGAAACACAAATTACATGTAGTTTTTTTCCCCTGGGGGGAATGTCTTGTTTCTTCTGGTAAGCCTGAGTCCTCAGTTCTTATGCTCTGAATGGCATCGTATTTGGTACGTTTGCTCATGTTTATCTACCTGCTCTAGTGCATCAAGCAAGAAAATACTCCCTTGACCTTACCCAACACGAGAGACTACAAGAAACTGATTGTGGATGGTCCTGTATTTCACATCCTGTTATAAGTTCCACCTCTTCTTGTCTGTCTGAATCCAGTGCTTCCCTTCCATGCCCTTCAGAGCTCTTCTTGGCCTTTGATCAAAAGGCTGTTTTCACTCGGTAGCGGAGAGCTATGGCAGCTCGTGCTTTTCTTTAGGAAGAGCTTGCACTAGATCTGGCTAGAAGGACACAGCCAAACAATTGAGGCTGGTAAAAAAGTGTGATAGTGCTATCATCCAGCACAACAGTATTTCCTTTCTTTCTTGTCCCTGAAACTGCACACAAAATGGAACCAGTGATTTTTATTTTCTGCATATGTGTGCATCTTGATGTAACTGAAATATTAGGAAATGAATCCATTTTGCAAAGAACCCATACGGAGCAGGAGAGGTTGTCCAAAGCCTTCCAGACATGTGTTTTATACATAATGCTGGTGTCATTCAAAGGTGTCTGTATGGGACAAGTGATAGCTTTACTTATGTGCAGAGGATAACAGCTTCCATCCATCCTCAGGTCTGCCAGGGGTGATGAAAGATATTGGCACAGAAATGTAATAAATGCATGTCTAAAGGAGTTTAGAAGAAAAACAGTTGGACCTGATCCACCCAGATTTTCAGAATTGGCTAAGGTAGGCCTGCATATGCAGGGAAGTGCAAAGGCAAGCCATGAAAGCTAAGGGCTATTCCAGCTTGTGCTCAGGGCTTCCCAGGCTACAGCAAATCGATTAGCACACAGAGCTGGAAGTGTAGGCTTGCTCCTGGAAATTTGCTTAGCTCTGAATTTAAACTGAATAGGGAAAAATGAGCAAGGCTAATAAACTGAGCATTTGCTGCTCCAATCCAAAAGATACACCCTCTCCCCTGTGAACATACAGTCACTCTTTTCTGAATTAAGACACAATTCTGGTTTTCTTGTTAACAGCAAAGAGGGTGTGTGCAAGTATATGCACGTATACTTATCTGTAAAAATAAATTTTAGTAAGTATTACAGAACACAGTTCTGCGGCTCAACTTGCTGTCCAGGTAACCTAAATTCTCCTCTTACAGTAAAGAAGATACTATTGTCCTCATGACAACATCATCCTTGAGTCATGTCAGTTATTGTTTTTTCTTCCTTTAATAAACTCAAGGATTTTTTACTGGAGTCTTTAACAGTACTTTGAAAGTATATTTGATTACTTCTACATTATGCTTTGAGATAAATGCAAATTTCACTGTCACTAACAGTTTCAAATTTATCCAGGTATTTTTAAATGTATAGAAAACTTTTGTGAGTTGGTTTACAATGCTTTTCTATTATTTTCAATCTTGAAAAATGGATTGAAAAATGCATAGGATTTTTCAGCTAGGAAGTTGTAGTCTGTTTTTCAGTAATTCTTTTCTTCCTCAAAGGGAGGAACTAGTTATGAAAAAAAAACTAGGGGGAAGATGAGACAATATGCATCATTCATTAAAAGGATTTTTTTCAGGGGATTTTGCTTCAGTCAGAAGTTATGTGAGAGGTCAATCATTCCAGTCCTCCAGGTCTGAGCCCTGTCATCTGAAGGACAATGAACACAACAAACACGATGCGCTTTATTGGCTCTGCTGGAGTAATTATGCAGCCAGTGAGCCTGCTGGGCAGCAGGGGAGAAGCAGGACCTTGAGCTCCTTCCCTGCTCTCTCCTGCCCTCACCATCTGCTCGGTGCTGTGTATCTGGTACTCGGTCCCCTACAGCTACCAGGGGCCACAGCTCTGCTTCTGCCACTGCCTAGTGTGGGCATCACTCCTGGTTGTGATGGAGCTCTTCAAGCCACCATGCAAAACCTCCAGCCATGCTAACCGATACTGGGATACTGAGATGAGTAGGCAGAATAATGGAAGATCATAAGTGCAAAATAGTGCACACTGCTATAAATTACTCTCATCCTTAGCTTTTAAATTAAATATATCTATTCAGCTGAGAGGATTGGTCTTTATGAGACAGGCTAGTACAGATGTCTTAGCACAGATTCAGAGCAAAATAACATGCTGGAACATATGGTATACATTCAAAATTTAGAAAGGAATAGTTTTAAGTGTTGCTGTATTCCTTTTACCCTTCCACTTCAACTCTCCACTTCATCTCTCCACATTCACAAGTGAGCCTTGGAAGATGGAAGTAAAGAATTTCTCCAGTGACTGTGCTGACCCGTAGCCCTCTGCAACACTCCCATCTTCACTACAAAGGATGAAATAGCTTATACGGATGCTTGGAAACTCATTTGCTAATGCATTATAGTTAGACCGGAATTTTGGTGAAAAGTGAAGTAAGTTACGAGTGGTCAAAATGTGTATACTGTGGAGAGTTCAGTGCTAAATCACCCAGGCTTACACTGCTCTCCATGGTTTCTACATTGTGGTATGGTTTTGTGCCTGTTACTGTGAAGCTGGGAGTTTGACTCTGGCCGGACTATCAGGATGACGTGGCACCCTGGAGGTTAATTTACTTTGGAGGTGGGAGTGTCTAGCTATGTAAAGAAGTTGAGAGATGCTTTAGGTGTAGGTCTACAGATGGGGAGTATTCTCATTTTCTGTAGACAGAGGTGACATCTGCATGATGAAACATTTGAAATGGTTTTGTAAAAACTGCATGGAGTGATTCTACACTTTACATTTGGGGCACAAAAATACAGTGCTTGTCAAAGTTTTGCTCTTAATGCGTTCTCGTCCATTCTTCAGTTGTAAGTTGTATAGCTATTAACTCAACCATTTCTTTGATATGCCCAATTTTCACACAGTCTTTATCTGCAAAATAGTATCATTGGAATGGAGAGAAATTATGCCCTTCATCCTGGTTCCCTACCTCATAGTATTTTAACAGTCTGAAGTATTTTAATAACAGAAGCAGAAGCAAAACCGCAATGCAGTAACTTCAACATTATAATTTTAAACCTAGAAGATGAATTATTTGGGAGACAAATGTATCAAGCTGAGAAGAAAAAATCTGTTTGAAACCTTAAACCTGAGCGGCCTTCCATCATGGAGCTCAGCTTTCTGGAAAGGCAGGGAGAGGACTAAACTTCTCTTCCTCAAATGTGCACATATCAGAAACCTTATCAACTGCTGGCAGACTGCAGGATTACATGTAAATTAAGTGTATCAAAGAGTCGGGATAGATAGCCAACGTTCAGAGCTAAGAATGCTATTCTTGCCAAGTTGAAAGCCCTTCATAATGGATTAGAAACAAGAACTTACATTTCTTAATACCAGCTAAAATTGGAGGCATCTTTTTGCTTCTAGTAAATTTTCATACCTTCAGAGTAAATGATACTGGGAATTTCTGTCATTTTAGACAACCCTAGTTGGAGGGTTGCAAAATGTGTCACACAAAATGAAAGCCATAAGGCTGCCTGAATTTTGTGTAAGAGTCTCAATAAAGACTGTTGGTGAACGTTATTTTTAGCTCTCTATAGCAACAGAGATCTTTACATCCTTGGCATTTCTTGCAGTTTTAAAATGGAGAGCAGTTTCTGAAATGTCTGCTTTTCCTTGAATTTTTATCCACCTCACAAGCATCTCCATAAAGGTTTTGCACTGCTGTTGGCATCAGGTAGTGATTTAGTGCCAAGCTGTGCAGAATTGCTCTGTCTTACATTGTTTCTGCAGAATGTTTTTTCTTCCAGAAAGCAGATGCTGGTAATAAACAATCCCATCTGATCCTGATGTTCATTATTTGGGTTGTTTCCAGTTGAATCTGTGAAGCATTCAGCTTAGTGTTAAATGGGCAGTAAACAATGAAAAATAAAGTTGAGTCCAAAAGTGGATACATGAAGAACTACTCTACAGATCTTGTAATATTTAATATTGGTGAAAACCAACTTTTTTTTTTAAATAAGCATAGCTCACCAAAGACTTTCTTACTTTCAGTAGTAAGGTAGTTGCTACAGGAAATATTTTAGGTGATAGGTGAGAGGCAGCGTGCTTCAGAAAGTCAAACAGTAAGTGTGGGCCTTGAGGCTCCTGGCATCACTCCTAGACTCAGCTGCAGGCTGTGGCTGGGGTTAAGGCAATTAATTTAGCAATTTCAGGTGGGTATGCTTTGCCTCATTTAAACTCATGGGGAGGCGGAAATGAGGCTGTAAGTTTTAAAAGTTTTCATATGTGTCCTAGCTGTTCTTCTAGTAAAAATAGAAGATGATTCACCTGTAAGTTTTGATTCATACTGTAGCAACCTGGGGGGGTGGGGGGGGGGGAATGATACAGGGGTTTCTCAGCTCCTTTCTTTTATTTTTCCTTAATCAAAAGACTTCCCAGATTGTATAAGAATATCCACTAGGTATTTCTAACAGTTACCATTACTATAGCAATCAGTAAAACATAGATCACAGTTTGAATTTTCATTTCTTGCTCTATTTTTTCTCCCATTTTATTCATTCCCTGCCTGCATGCATGGGGATTTGCCTGTTTGCTTTGCTTTCTTTGCCATATTGTTTCAATTATCAAACAATCTTTTTTCACTTCCACTTGACTTATATGTGGGTTTGACTTACAACTGGGACAATATAATCTTTTTGGCAGATGTTTTCTGGACCACCTTTGTGCTGGTTTTTGGGCCACCAGCTGAGACTGGTGAAGAATATTAAGTCTCAATAGCATTGTAACAGATTCGATCTATCTTCTTTTTGTTGCATCCAGATATCATGTATGGGATACCTGGGTTTCGTACTCCAAATTTCTGTCTTCTAACACAAAATAAGTGTCCGGGTTCTGCCCCTCAGCGGGTGAAACCCATTGACAGTGATCTCTTTTTTCATATCTTGTTCTGCGTTTAGGCCAGGAGACAAAGCAGAGATTGATTCAGTCCCAACCTTTATCCCCTTCACATGTGCTTCCTTTCCATAAGTCATGCTTTCACTTCTTTTTTGCAGTCTGGCAGCTGCAAGGGCTGGTTGCTTGGTGACGCGCTCAGCAGCACAAAGAGCTCTCAGCTGGGAGGCCAGGTCTGTTGGCCACAAACAGCTGGGGTAATTTTATTTGTCTTCCTCTTGTTCCTGTTAATTGCAGGGAGCTGAATCAAAGTCAACTTATAATATAAATGGGAGTACCAGTAGATGCTATTTATGGCTTCTTTAACATCCCCCTTTTTCTACCTGAGTCAGGAAAGTGGCAGTGTATACTAGTAGTGGTCTGTTATTACAGAAATGTAGAAATAAAGTCAAAAGGAATGATTTACATTTCTGGTTCAGGTGAGCTTTTACCAGACAGTATTTAAAACAAAATATCAGGTTGGGTATTGGATTTATGAATCATTCCTTAATTTGATGTGTGAGAGCCCATTCATTCTTTGTACAAATTGTACATTGTGTGGGTCACCTCCATGAAAGAGCTGTTAGTGACTTTCTTCTACCTCAGAGGGCTGTACTACCCCTCAGATTTCATGCAAGGTAAAAGACAAAACTCCAAGTGTTCAGTGTTGTGATTTAATGACCCAGGAAAAGCCCTCGGTATTATGAGCACTGGTTTCTCATTTCTCCTCCTACCTAGATGATGCCATCCTGAGTTATTTGATATTTTAGCTGTTTTATTGACATAATAAGATATACTATGGTCTCTTAAGAAATGTTGAGGCGATTGAAGGCTTTCTACTTAGGCCAGACTGGCTGGATGTAGATAAAATAAGGTACAGAAGGAAAGGTGACAAGGGGACTTCAGTGCTGCTCAGCTGGCGCTTCTGGGGTAGCAGGACCTCTCAGGCGTGGGTATTGGGTATAAGTGCTACCAAGAGCTGAGGCATCAGCTTAGATACATCAGAGCAGTTATGCATGTGAAGAGATTCCAGCAAGTCAGCTTGTGTGGAGGTGCGCTCCAGGGTTTGAGAAGCAGTATTTAGCACTTAGAGGGGAAAGGCAAGGAAACCCACATGGCTGAAGCTGGTCTCTTCTTACTTCTACTATTATAGTTAATAATGACCACTGAATATATTCCTAAATTACTGATTTTTTTTAGCTCCACTTTTGCAAGACTTTTTTGTTATTTTGAGTGTAAATCGTAATAAGTTGATTCCAATCAGTTGTTAATTTTATGCTTTGGGGTAATTTAATTATGCAAATGGCTATACAGTAGCTAAACAAGTAAACCCTAACACTGAATATTTACAGTTCACTGATTAAACTTACTAAAGTGAATAAAGAATTTACCATATACACTAAAGGATCTGCTGTTAAACTCCTAAGAGCAGAAAGCACTATAGGTTCATGCATTTTCTTCCCTGATCAAAAGCCCTGAAGTTGAAAGAAATAAAGCTACCTTTTGAGAGTTTGGGCTACTCTGTTCCTAGGGCTAAAGTCAGGGAAGATAGAGTGATATGAACTGAAGTGGGAGTGTACCTGCTTAACGCTGCTAAATCTGCCATACAGAACTGCTGAGGGAACAGCAAAGTTTTGTGAAATCTTCTGATCCAGTCAGGAAAATGTTTCAGTGCCTCCCATTCAGGGAGCTGTAAGTAGGTGTTAGAGCAGATACTCTGGGTTCGTTTAGACCTGCCTCTCCAAGCAGAACCATGCAAAAAGATAGAAGTGCATTATTTGTGAAGGAGGAGCTTTCCCCCTCCTCTGCAACATCAGCTATTAGCCCATCGCAGGGGCTGTACATCAGCCTGCATACACCAATGAACTGATCCTCTGTGTCAAATCCTTATGTAAATGCAACAGCCTAATCCCTCTGCCCTAACAGGAATTTCACACCTTAATCCTCACTATGAACAGGGGCAAGGGCATTTCTACTAGGCAGTTTGATGCACCTTATTTTGAGAAAAATCACTGCATATAAGTTTGGGGCAGTAGGGAAACTGTATTCTCCTATTTGTACAGAAGACTGAAGCATGTCATTCTAATAAAAGTAAAGAGATTATATTCCTAAATTGTCAATGGATTTCAGGGGATTTGCTACACCAAATGAGACCACTAGCTTGCCGTGTCCTTCATTTTGCCCCTGGCCCTGACTGTCTTTTTTTTGCTTTAGCTGGAAATGCTCCCTGGGTGATGTAGCTGAGTCTACAGGGACAGGAGGAAAGGGATTCTCTCAGGTTCAGCGATCCAGGTTATGCCTGGCACTGCTTATGGTGCGCTGCGCTTGCACTGCTCAAGTTGAAAGAAGTGTCAGTCAGTGCATGTGGTGTCATTCTGAATAAACCTATAGTTTACTTTATTACATAACCTCGGAGAAGTATTAAAAAGGCTGAAGTGTAGCACACAGTGGGGCTAGGTAGGGCCTTGAACCCATCTTTATGTAGATATGTGTTAATCTCTCGGGCATGAAGGCTTATTTCTTAACCAGGTGGGAAGACCAGCAGATGGGAAGACCAGCACTGTTCCCAAATTGACACCTCTGAAAAGAAGGATGCAACAGTGCGTTTCATATGGCAGCTGAGAAGTAATTGCTTTGCACACAGACAGCCCATTTCTCAGTCTCAGGACCGTGGTTGTGCCTTTTACATTCCTGGTTACATAGATAATTGTGGGTGCAAATCAGGCAACTGGATGTGCTGTTACTAAGCATCATATTAAGCGCAGTTCCCCCAGTCTGTTTGCTAGATGCCTTTTCTGCACGCACAGACAGGGTGGATCTTAATCAGCTGTGGATTAACCACTAACACAGAACACAATGTGTGCACAGCTTCACAAGCAACTGTGGTTTGCTGGCCATTTGGAAGAAATCTGTGTACATGTGTCCTGTGATTTCCACTACCAAAGGTTTTCCAAACTAGCTTTTTGTTTTAGTTTATCTCTCACTGCAGAAGCTTTTTATTCCTTGTCCCGCTCTCTTGTTGCAGCACTAGTCCTACTTGGCTGCTCTTTGTTTTCCCTGCTGTTATTAGACACTGCAGCTTAGACTTGCTTCTCACTGGTGCACGAATGAGGCTCTCCAACAGGCAGGCCTTTATATCTATTCTCTGTAGAGTTTGTTCTACTAGTGCCACCCTTTGAGCATTTGCATGCAAAATACCAGTGCACTGAGTCAAATCTGCCACTACACAAGAGTGCTTGAACGAACTAAGCCTTGATGTTTTCCCAGGCCAGCTGACCGTGGAAAGTTTTGTTCTTTGCATCTCTAAATACTTGTGTTGTTTTAAATGATGTTTGACTGTAGCTCATTTAAACATTTGTGGTTTTTCCTTTGGAATGATATCACTCTCTGAGCTAGATCCTGTGAAGCAAGGATTGGAAAATCCACTTTATGAAAAACTATAATTTTAGAGTCAGCAATGTCTCATATAGCAAGAAATGCAGTTTTGAGGATATCTGTTACCCCATTATTTAAATTCTTCTGGTGTTAAGAATAAACCCATGTGTAACAACAAAGGCTGTAGCATCCCCAACGGTTCTTTCTTTTTACTCATGTCTAGCATGGAGTTGAAGTGACCTGTGTGCATTCAGCCCCCCAAAAGGTCTGTCCCCTTGTGCAGCTGTCCCTGTCCTGGCTGAGTTTGGTTTGTGACACTGAGGAACCCCTGAGAAATCTAGAGGAAGCTGAGACAATTATCAAGTCTGAGTGTGGATCCCCTGCAAAATGCAGCGTTTCCTGGACATTTGTAATGGTTTTGATAATTGGATGTCATTTTTGCAGCCTGGCTACGGCAATTTTTATAGTTCCTGTTTTGATGACCTTTGCCAGCATTTTCTTGTACTCAAGAGTACCAAAGGTGCCAAAGCTGACTGCGCTTATGTCTTTAACAAATACCTCAGCCAAGAATTTAAAATAATTTATTATAGAAGTACAAGGAAGAAAAAATTATCTCATTGCTGCTCAGGCCAGAAATGACAAAACCCAGAATTTTCTTCCAGCCTCACTAGATCGTGTCTTGAACTGAACTTTAGCACCTGTGTCCAACCTGCCAGCACAAGGGAGGAGAGAAAACAGAGGAATGTTCACTCCCTCCAGGCCTTTTCAGCTCTGATTCCCCACTGAGCACTTCACAGATGTTCTCCTGCATTGCTTCGTGCTATCAATCTCAGCTATTTCTACTTGTTCTTACAAAAATACAGTGTATCCTGTTGATTGCAAAAAAGCGTATGACTATTGTCTTCCCTATGACATTGTACCATAGTAAAGATGGTATCTGCTAGAGAGGCAGTACTCTATAATGCCTTTATGCTTTGGGAGAGACTAAGCTCCGGGAAGATTTGCAAACGAAGACTGAGCACATCCCTATTGTTGCAGTTGTGAGAGCTGCACTGTTCGCAAATGCAGAATCTTAACTGTACCACAGGCTGGGCTTTCTTAAACTCACTTAACAAATAGCTAGGATTTGCTACTTCCAGGCTGGAGCCTCATACCTTGCCTGTCAAAGGGGGAGTTACACCAGCTGCAAGTGCTGATGAATATAAAGGAGATAGCAGGTAACGCATGACAGAATTTGTGTGTTTGTGAGTGTACTTGCACAGACCCAATTGCAGCAGGTGCTCACTATTGCATTGTGTTGCATTGCTTTTTTGGAAAGAAGTGTGGGAAATGAACATAATAAACAGAAATGTCCTTAAAGTTTTTATTGTTTCCATCAGGCTATGCTGAGCAGTGAGAGTTAAGAGAGCAAAAAGGCTGATGGAGGTGGACCTGGTTCCCAGTGCCATTGCCCTCGCTCAATATAAAGCACTTTGAGGCACCATCCTCACTGGGGTCAGTAGTAGTGTGTGCTGACAGCAGCTCCCCAGGGCATTGTGCCTGAGGCAGGTGCCGTGCTGCTGGTACCCCAGGGGGAGCAGATACTCAAATAGCCACTGCTGCACCATTTTGTAGGGCCCACAGTGCACCTCTCTGCATGCCTGCCAGATGGTGCAGAGAGGCCTTTGCCTTGCCCTCACTGCTCTGTCTCATCTGCTCCAGCTGCCAGTTGCAGCTTGGGGGGGACTCGATTCCCCTGGTCCCTGCACATCAGCAGAGTTGATGTCAGGTTGCACTGGGCTCTGGTGTCCTTTGGGTGCCACACCTCAAGTATTTGAAAACCTTCCTGAGAGTGCCAGCTATTTGTGTGCTGCTGTCAGGGCTAGGCTCAGTGTGAGGCACAGGAAGCTATATCCTCAGCTACCATCAATTACCAGTTAAGTGGATTTCTAATAACGAGGCATGATACTCAATGTTTTTATCTTCCTTTTAGCTGGATAGTTGGGAGGAAGATGCCCAAGTCTCAGTGGAGAGCTAGAAAAGAGTTACTCGTGGGTAGCACCCGTGTAATTTGCCCTGAGCTGGCACAGTGGCAGAGATGCTATTTCAGACACCACTCTGAGCAAACATATTCCCAAAGCACAATGTGTGTGGGTCTTGAACTTGCAGAAATCCATTAACAGGGCTGGTATGGGAGTTGCCTGGCTGTCACATGGGTTGTGTTTGCAAGAATCCTGTTAGAAAAAAATAGATCCTTCTTGACAATAGAGTAACCCCAAAGCAAGATGTTAAGATGTTGTAAGTGGGAAGATCTGAGGTGCCATTTGCAGAGAAAGACTGATAAAAGCTTGGAAAGCGCTATTAAAAGCTGTGCGGAATTATTGATTTACGCTAGCTGATAATGTGTTCCTAAAGCTGCTTTTTAAACCAATGTAGTTCTTATTGCTTGCCCTTGTCCTTTCTCACATTGTTACTTCTGTCACTTGCTTAAGTGCTGACAATTTAAAAATGTATTTGGAAGGAGCGTTCAGTGGATTTTGAACATGATACCGTTAATAGGAGCATTGTTCTATCAGTCTCGGCAATTACTCGATTTCCTCTGCAGGGCAAATCTGCTGCTTTATCCACTTAGGCACGAGATTACCACCTTGTGAAACAACATTACTATTTCCTCCCTGCCAAATACCACCCAGCATCTGAGGGTGCTCCAAGCAGGAGGTTAGGCATTTGTCTGCTTCATTGCTGGTGAGGGGAAAAATATATATGCAGAGGAAAAATCTCTCCTGACTTCTCTGACCTTAAGAGGTCAGAATTGTTTTTAAGTATTCGTGTAGCACTCTTACTTTTCAGCAGAGCAGGGGTTAATGCAGCCAGCTTGCCTAGTACTGTCCATTCAGCATCTCCGTTGATATGTTAATCACATCCTCCTCAGCAGTCTGCTAGAACCAGCAGCAATGATGTAACCGAGCTCCCAGCAAATCCTTTGTTTAAGCGATTGCTTCTGCTCTGAGCCGCTTGGGCTGCGGCAAAAAGAGCTGCATTGAACAGGAAAGAAAGGAGTTTCGAGAAATAACTCACCCTTTTGCCTTGGAAGGGCAATTTTCCTCTGAGGTGCTTTCCCAGTTATCTTGGTTTTATTCTGTTGGTGCAGTTTGCGCACATCTGATACTGTGTTAGCCATCCTGTTGCTGAAAGGTTTCCAGGATAGAGCCCAGGACAGTCCTTTTCCTCCACTGTTATCAGCGAGGCATGGAAGAAGTAGCTTTCAAGGTTTGACTCTGGCTCGGTAATTTACTCGGTGTGTACACAAATATACTAAACAGATGGACCAGATCAGTGAGGTGATACCAGTGTATCCAAATCTCAGCAGAGAATCTGGTATCCAAAACTGGGCTTTGTATCTTTTTACTCAACAGAAGACAAAATCGTCTTCTGATGAAGAGATTCAGGTTTCTTTCATTCCTATGGAGGTAATTCATAGACTTTTACTTACCAAGAAGGCATCTGCTCCATGTTACACTCCACTTTTCTGCTGGGCAGAGGCCATTAGCAAGCACATATCCTCAGCACAGTAGCAAGTGATAGGGAAATCAGACCTGCTCTTAGAAGGGTGAAGTAGAAATTTGCTTCACATGATGAAAGGCAAGTGGGGGAATGGTTGACCAGGGAAGGTAAATCTCCTGACTTGAACTTCCAAACATGAATATGCTTATACTAAAAGACTCAGTATTCTGACCTCAGAGCATCAAGTGCTACAGATTGAGGGCTTGGCTCCAGTGAGATCATGTTGTACACACAGCACACCTGTAATTTGGTATAAAGATCCTGACTTTCTGTCTTCCTCTGTGGTGGTTTTTTGATGACTTTTTATTGATGTAAGTTATTGGATGGAGCCTGTGGCTGAAGGCAATGTGATCTACGGAGAGACTGGATGTTGTGTGTTCCCAGAGCTACAACATCAGAAGGGAAGGTAGGGCTCATTTCTTTGGTAGCACGACTAGAGGTGGCCTTGGTTCACACAGGCTGTTCTCAGAGTGCTTCACTGGCTCATATTAGTACAACTGCATGAGAGGCGGTGAACAGCAGCGCCCATGTGCAGATATGGGATCTGGTGAGGAAGGACATGTGTTTACATTCCCAGTGGGCAGGGAAGTCAGTCTCATAGATGTAAAACACATATCAGCACAGGTGAGCAAAGAGGAGCCTGAGGGGCATGCTGCCTCCCTCCTGTAAATTTAAATGCTTTTGAGACTTCTTGTATAATAGGTAGCTGTGCTTAGAAACCTATCCAATGTGGGTAAAAGGGTTTTAGAAAACTGCAATAAAAGGCCAAATCTTGCAGCCAGTGTTCTAACCTAGAAAAGTTTATCTTATTATTTTGCACACATTTTATCAGCAACACACGAAAGTTCATTTGCTTGGTTGTAAGAGATATGAAATTTGATTTTTTTGTTTGCTAGAGTTGATCCTGATTCTGAAGAGGCTTATGTGAGGTAGCTTGCCCTTGCTCTGCCAGGGGTTTACTCACTGAAGAGTAGGGAAAGTAAGCAGTGCCTTTTTGCTTGGCAGCTGCATCTGTGCTGCTCTAAGAGTTATCACAGGGTGAATCATAACAAATGTGTTGGATCTTGGAAACTATTAAAAAAAACCTCTAGGAGGAAAACATCCAGTGCTGTATTCACCTAGTTCACTGCATTTGGCCAGTTTTCCCTCCTTCTTACTCCAGCATTTATATAAGATTGGTAGACTAAAGAGTAAGCTGAAACAGTATTTGGCCCTTGAATGCCAGTAATGTGTATATTCAACTATATTACTCATAAAATAATATTAATCTATGTAAAACAATACATATTTGCATTGTGGGAAGACGCTACAGTGAATCCTCTTGCTTTCTGTCCATCCCTTTTCCCCATGGAATAACAAAAGATACAGATATTTAAGCATGCAAGCTACCAGAGCATGAGATTTAGACTTTTTTTTTGTATTTACACAGAAGAAAGGAAAGGTGTGTAGGGAGGTTGTAAGTGATACACTAACTTAATGCAAATGACTTGTGTGAAGTAACAGAATAAAAAGAAAACAGTGGAAGAGGAGCCAAGTGGTTTTCTTGTAGACTGCAGGAGGGAAGTTCAGTGCATCTGGAAGGCAGCAGTGCAGAGGGAGAGTCTTTGTAATTGAACTGGCATATGGCAAAAGAAGTGTTGTGGCAAATTTGCATCAAAATAAGGGTGGTGTCAAGTTGAACTCAAATTTAGTAATCGCAGGTGCCAAATGGATGAATTTAAGTTAAAAGTTAAGAATTGTTGTGATTACTGTGGTTATTCTGGGTTCTTTGTTCAGATTGTCCCAGCAGGCGGCATAAAAGATTAAACATTTTAATATAAGGATGGTGATAGAGAAAGGCATTCTCCACTTCAGGAAGTCTAGAGTGGGAAGTTCACAAAATGTTGTTGAAATGGGAACTACTGCCAAATCAGTTCAATATAGGACACTCAATTTTTTCAGTCCTCAAAAAATGGATGCTAATTGGCATGAATGGATTTATGCCTCAACAAAATAGAATTACTTTGGATAAATGGACCTTTTAATTCAGGGGAGAAAAAAGAGCACCTTCCAGAGCAAATAATTAGTCAAGCGTAAGAGTATTTCAGGCACCTCATGGTTGGTTAAGTTGTTCAACAGAGAGTGAGTTAAAAATCAAGGGAAAGCAAGTACACTTGGAGAAGAGCATCAAAGATCACAGCGTTGGATATGGGAGGTAAAGCTCCATTTTCAGTAAGCACATTACCAGAGCAGCTCAGATGCATTACAAAGAAGCATATGTAGTTGTCCTCCTTTTGCTGATATAAAGTGCTCATATGGATTCTCAGGTTGTTCAAGTGCCCTTCTCTCACTGATCTCCTTGCCTCACACCCTCAGTCTGTTTGGTTTGTTGAGGTCACACAGCAGTTATGACAGCAGGGAGATAACTCCAGCATCCTCCACTCTCCAGTTCAGTGATTCTTTCCCACATCTTTCTCTCTTTTCCTGCTAATGTAGAGTTGCTCCCTACAGTACATGGCAGGTTTATTTCTATTTTTCCTTGTCAATTAAGTTAAACTCCCAGCTGCATTGTGTCTAACTCCTACAGTATGTGAATTCCATACCTTTTCAAAATTGCCCTTCCTGGATAAAGCATATAAGTAAACTTCATTTATCATGTAAGAACTTTGGGGAGATGGCAATTAATCTCGATTTATCCCTGGAGAGCTGTAAGGTGGAAGCCAGTTCGAAGATGTGAATAGCTGAAATAACTTGATTTTTTCACACCTCTGAAATGAACAAAGAATTCCTTATGGAAAAGAGGCATGCATGGAAAATAATACAAGAGGAAAGAAGAGAAGAGCAAATGGGCTGGTGACCTCAAATTTGGGGTTGCTATTTGCCCTAATGTGGCGAGATAGGAGAGCCTCTTTTCTACATCATCAGTCTGTCAAAGTTTGAAAGGCCAGGAGAAAGAGAAGGAAATGGGCTAAAATGGAGACACTGCTGCTTTTTCAGTATCCTTTGCAAACATCGCTGCTTATTATCATTACACAAGAGTCATGGAAGATGTTTTTCAAGTGTATTTTTGCTGATAAAGTTGATGGCCTTGACTGATACTGGGGGCATTTGGATACAAAGGGAATATCCTGGCCTTCCTGCCAGTGGGAATGTTGGATGTCTCCACTCTATATGGCCCTGGCTGGTCTTCTGAGCCACTGTTTGCTCACCCAGAATAGGTGGGGAAAGGATATCTGCATCTTTGCATTTTCACAGTAGGTCTCTGGAACTTTGTGTCTATCTTCCTTAGCACTGTATGTATGTAGCAGTGGATGGTAGGGAACAAGCTGGACTTACCTTCAGTAGGATACTGAAATGCTATATTTTAGCTAAATTCAGTCAGCTTAGTAGCTGTGCTTTTCCACCCAAAGAACTGAAGCTCATCCAGACATGATCCTGGTTGCTCGTAGGACTGTGGAAGGGATCTCGAGCCTGTTCTCAGCGTGCACTTACCACTGTGGGATGGGCTTTGTTCTTCACTTTGCCCCATGAGGTTCAGAGTCCATGATTCACACTCCTAAGGGACTTTTGTGGCCATCTGCTTCTGATAAACTGGGTCTCAGTATGCTAATCCATCCTTCTGTAACCTGTGAATTTGATCTTTGTTGTCTTGTGTTCTTCTTAGGGAATGTCAGGAATTAAAAAAAGAAAAAAGTGGAAGAGTGTTGCTTGTGCGAGCTGCAGCACCATTGCACGCCTTTTTTCCCCCCTTTTCTCCATTGGAATGCAAATTTGAGGTATTGGCTTGGATTTGCAAAACGGCAGATAGTTCCTAAGAGGTCTCCTTCTACTTTGAGCGCTGAGGCGCTGGCTGAGGTCAGCTAGGTGCCCTGAATGCTGCTAGATCTAATATTTGCGATAGCTTTGTTCTGTCTGTTGTGTTTTCCTGGGCATGGTTGGGTGGTGACTGCAAAGATGATAACTTTTCCGCTTACACGGAGGCAGAGAGATGTGTGTACGTATGTGTTTTTTTAGTTACTTTATGTAAGTCTACACTGAGGTGTGTTGGGAAGAGGATGCACTTTGTACAGCTAAAAGTAAATATGTTTGAAATTTGTATATTACATTTCTCTAAGGGAAAACAAGCTACAAATTATGTATTAAATTGGAGTGAAATAGGATAAATGGAATTTGATTAAAGAAATATAACTCTGCAAATATACTGTTTTTAATTATTTTGTTAATTCTGGGGAGATTTTTTTTTCCAAATGCTTTAAATCCTAACATGAGCCCTTAAAAGCACTAGTGATATTTGTAAACAGTTAAGCACTTCCTGATAGGAACTAATTTGATAGCATAGCAACTTAAAAGGCTGCTTTAACGTCTGGTCCTTGAAGATTGGATGGTGAAACTATCTTGTATTCAGTTCCTCAGTAATATTTTAAAATATATATTTTTTCAGGATGTGAAATTTGCTTCATACAGGTACATAAGTGTAAAAACATGAACATACGTCCAGCCTTGCAGACGTGCACTTCAGTGTGTTCTCAGAAAGCTCTTTGTGGGATTAGCTTGGACTATGAAACTAGGCAGCTGAAACATCTCACTCCTCGATATATTTATTCTTCCTGCACTCTCAAAAGTGGGACATTCTTGGGTGAGTTAAAAAAATGTGTTTCAAAGAAGGCACTTTATGAACACGTGTTACTTTCATTGCTTGGCTTCATTGCATGGTGCACTGCTGACAATGGCCACTCCATGGCCTCTCTTACTTGAGAGTAACAGCTCAGAAGAAGAATGATGGTAAGCTTTGGTTTATCTTTTGTGCAAATATGATTTTTTTCCTACTATTTTACAAAATAATAATTTTTATTTCTATGAGTAAAACTTACTGCAATGAGGAAGACCATGGCTGGAAATGAACATTACAATACCTGGTTCACATAGGTAGATTGCAGGGTTTGGTCCTAGATGTTATCTTTAGAAAAGCTGAGCGATGTAAAGCTGTAGGAATGGCTGTAGGAGCTGGGAAGACATGACACGGAGTAATGTATGTTATGTGTAGAATATGTGAGCTAAGAAAACTGAGAAAATAGAGTGAAATTGCAAGCAGTGCATAGCCAAAGCAGGTGTCTGGGAGGATCAGTCCCTCCTAGGGACAGGAGAGAATCACAAGTCACAAACATGCACTCAGGGCTATATGCAATCATGGGTTATTAGGCACCATTGCAAAAGCGAAATGCTAGAGAAGCTGGTACAAAAAGTGCAATAAAATATGTATTAACATGATGAAATATGTATTGGAATGAATGCTAAGTGGGATAAGCGTGACTCTTAAGTGAAACAAATCTGCCAGGCTCTAACTTTGACTTCTGGAGAAACCCCACTGCATGTTAGCCCTGTGCAAATGTTGGAGAGCTTCCACACTGGAGATCTTGCACAAAGAACTCCTTCTATATGCAGACACCGTGGTTCAAAGGGGAATTTAGCACCCTTTGATTTCCTCTTCAAAAGGAAAGCAGACAGTGAGCTGTCTTGGTCTCCTGGGGAAGTGCTCATGCTCACTTTAAGCCATAAGGGTGAATGGCCTGGAAATGAAATATGTTGCACACTGTGATGGTCTTTTCTATGGCAGTTCTTTCAGAAAGAAAGGAGGAGAAGTGAAATATTTTCTGTAACTCATTCCTATTCCCACACGCAGAGAGAAAACTGCAGTAAAAATAAGGCACGCCCAGAATTTGTCCTGCTCATAAGAGCTCAGTACCTAGCTCTACTGTGCCTTATGCTATAGAGTCATTAAGGTTGGAAATACAGTCCAGCCATTAACCTATGCCTGTCACTGCTCTAGCCCATGTCCTTCAGTGCCATATCTACTCTTTTCTTGAACACCTCCAGGGATGGTCACTCCCTGGACAGCCTGTGCCAATACCTCACCACTCTTTCTGAGAAGAAGTTTTTCCTAATATCCAACCTGAGCCTCCCCTGGTGCAACTTAAGGTCATTATCTCTTGTCCTATCACTAGTTACCTGGGAAAGGAGGCCAACCTCCAGACATCTTGGTACAGAACTTTAATGATGGGAGGGACAGATTTAAAATCTGCAGTTTCACCAAAGGCATTAGAATTACATGGGGCATAACTGAGGCAATATCTTTGGATCTTTCGGGACACTGCAATTTTGTGAATGCAATGAAAGTCCAGTCCTAACGCCCTTGTTATCAGCTCTTCAACTGGTCTCTGGCACAGTGGGCTGCAGCGATTCAGAAGACAGAGCTCTGAATCCATCTCTACCAAAAGGTCCCTTGGAGAGTAAAACTATGAGGCTCCTGTTGTCGTGTTTCTCAGTAGCTGTTTACAGTTCTGGCCATATTCCTATTGTAGCTATTACTAATTAGTCATATTCCTGCAAAGCATCAGGGAAGGTTTTCCAGACAGAATAATCACTAATGAATCTGTAATCCAGCTTTGATCACTCATTCCTTTTGAATGCCAGTAGGCGGAGTTTACATGCCAAGATTTTCTGAATAATGAAGATGCTGCCTCTAAGGATCCTTTGGAGTTAATGCTTTAAATATGCATCCAGTTTGTATTCTGGGCTCCAGTAGTTGTCTTTCTCCTAATTTAATGTTGAGAAGAAGACACTTTGGCAAATTGAATTGGTCTGCAGGATTCCACATGCACCTACTGAAATAAAAAGCAAGATTCTCTGCTTTTGGAGGAAATTGAAGCAAAGAGGTAGAAGTACTTGCAAATCAGACAGGCTGCTACCTTAGACACTTGTGCAAATGGCTCGAGAGTGACTGACTTAGGTTTGATCCCTAATCATTCTGCATGTTGGTTTACTGCACTGAAACGTTTTGCAGTGTCAGCATCTGACATCAATTTTCCAGGAAATAATTGTGGTCAGCTTTGACAAAGCAAAGTATAAATATCATTTCTGATGAGGCATAAATATTAGAATACTGTCTGTAAAATAGCTAAAGGCTGTGTAAATTGTAATTAAAAGCATTTAATTTAAGTTAATCGTCATTAGGAACATCATTATGTCCACATACAAATTGCTTCAGTGTAATTGTCACAGTTGTAAGTAACTAGTTATTTGGTTATTAACCAGCTTTTAGTCAGGGACAAACTGACTAAGAGATTATCAGCTATTTCAGAGCAAAAGCAGAGGGTGTCTATTTGTGTATCTGTAACACGTGCACGGATGGAATTAGATGGAACTTGCCGTCCTTGCCTCCATGTATGCTGTAGAGAGGCACCAGCTCAGACCTACCCCACACTCCAAGTAAATCCTTGTGCAAAGATAAGTGGTTACTATCTTGAAGTTCAGTAATTCATGACAATTTGGTTGTAGGGAACCAGAGCCAGAGGTTTGCCCCACAAAATGAATCAGACTTGAATTTCCAAGGGACAGAAATGTTTTAGTCCCAAATGGCATCTGTTTCTGCCATGTTCCCGTCTTACAGTGTGAGAATATATGGGAAAAGTCTATGTTTCATACAGTTGTCATTTTCTAATCAGGTTATCTATGAAATTTGTGCATGGACTTTGTAGTTGTGATGCCTGTAGGAAAACTGCACGTTGCAGAAGCCTGGAGCTATATCCTGTCATCAGCGACTCTCTGGTGGAGACAGGATGATGTCTTCCACTGGTCAAGTGGCATCAACCAATAAATTACCGTAATTCTTTCCTTCAGATCTCTTGATTGCTGTGGGGATTTTGGGTCTGATCCAATCCATATTGAAGTCAATGGGGAATTTTCCCACTGACCTCTGTGTGATCAGAATCATACCTGCTGCAGAGGAGTGAAGAATGTGATACATGCTGGATTCTGCTGAGAGCAACCTGACCTGAATCTAAAGAGATTGAGGGCGGCTACTGCAAGACTTAGCTTAAAAAAGGAATGATTTATTCCACTGCCTCAGGATACAATGCCACAAATGCATGAAAGAAATTAAATAGCACTTGGGAGATGAGTAAAAATAGTCTTAAGTGGACATGAATGCTTGAAACAGATGTCCAATGATATTGTTTAAAAGTAGAAACTTCTAATTGTTGGAACGCTCTTCCCAAATAATCTGTACTGTTTCTTCTAATTGGCGTAGCAGAGATTTGCACCGAATCCATTGCTAATCCTATAAACTCATGATTTTGATAAAGTGTGTTGTTCAGGGCGTTGCTAATTTTATTGTCATGCTTCCATTTGCTATCATTCATTAACCCTCAAATGGCAAATTGGTCTGCATACACAAATGAGAAAGTAATATTCATCTTCATAGTGGCTATAACTGTGAGTGGAAAATGACAAGAAAATGAATACATATACAATCTAAATACAATACCTCTTCATGTGTGTTTGTATGCTACCTGCTGGAAAAGGGCCAGGTTCTCATCAGCACGTGCAAAATTAAATCTGGTATAAAGAAATTTTGTATTGAATGGCATTAGATTTCAGATGGCTTAGTACTATACCCCAGGAACCACAATATGTAATAATACTGCTCCTTGCAGCTCATTGTCTTATTCATTTAAAAGCACATTTCACATTGTTTAAACTCTGCACGCTGTTATTGCAGCAGCTATCAAGCACTGATAGCATGATATCTGGGACTCAGACTTGATGATCTGGCTCATTGGGTCTAGTATTATCAAAGGTAAGTTCAAAGACCAAATTCTGACACTACAGTGGATGAGACATCCATCATCACTATTACAGGAGATGCAAAGGACTGAATAAGCATCACTGAGGTTTCCGCAGACATGTCTAAGGTAGAGTCAGTGTGTATCACTGTGGCAAGGTGGAAAGGCTTGCAATATTGATGCCTTAATTTTCACTTGATATAGATAAGCAAGGTACCTTAAAGAGGATTACAGGAATAATGACTTGCTCCATAATATTTAATTTCCCTCTTTTCCGTTTACAGTCTGAAAAGAATAAAAGTCTGTCCAGGAAAATGCCGGAATCTTCATTTCCCAACTACTGGCCTAAATTTTACATGTGAAAGCTAGAAAAACACTGAAACCCACATTTTTCTTATAAGATATGGTCATCTTGTGAAAAAATGCTTCATTATATGATCATTTGGTATTCCTTAAATAATCGTACATTGATACAGTCTGGGTCTACTTCCAACAAAAGCAGTTTGGATGTTAAATAGCTTCTCTCTAAGCTGATAGTAACCAGGAGAGGTCGGTTTGCATGCTGCTACCAGGACGCTCTGCATTAGAGAGCTGCCTGCTGCTCTCCCAGCAGCGTGGCTCCCAAGCAGCACGGTTCTGCAGCTGGCAAGAGCTCAGTGCAGAACAGGTTGCATGTGCCAAACAGTGACTGCATTGGTCGAATCCCAACCAAATAACAGAAGTGGCTTCATGCAACACAGGGGAGGGTCAGTGGCTATAGAACCAGGTCAGATATCTAGGGAAAATACGTCTGAGTAAAACTTTTTATGGATAGGTCAACTTGGAAAAGCGAATTTACTGCTTGCCCAGGTAATACAAAGAAGTGAAAAGTAGCAGCAGGGAAGAATATCCTATTCATCATCTAAGGCAAATTTTCAAACTGTTTTTTTTTTTTTTTTTTTTAATCCAAGAAAGCTGCCTTGGAGTAGAAACAATATAATGGTGTGTATTATGTGCTCTCTTGAGGAGGAAACAAAATATTTAGACTGGCTAAAAAAAAAAAAATCTTTTAAAATTACTTCAGCATACTTCAGCTCAAGACAGCACAGTAAAAGAAAAATGCTTCTTAAATCACTCCAGTGTGCAAATATTGTAGTAGATTTGATGTTCCAAGAATTGACTGCATTAGTAAGTTGTCAGGATATTATTTTTTAAAGGATATAAATAAGGCAAAGAAAAAGGGCAGCTAGTTTGGTACAGTGACATCTTAGTGAACTGGCACCGCATTCCCTATGGAAATGTATCTTCTGGGCTGAACAGTATTTCTTCAGAGATGCCAATGAAAATATAGCAAATACATTGTAGGATAGCTCAAAGAAGTGGTCTTGTTATAATTACCTCTCCATTTATTTCTGCTCTCATGTGCTTCAGAGAGGCTGTGTGTCTGTAGTTCATTTGGAAATCAACTGGAATTACAGACATTCAATGTTTCTTAAAAAAGCCCAGCCCACGCTCTCTGAACTGGATGTTTCATACAGAGCTAGAGCAAATGGAAAGCACACCACTCTGAGTATAGAGATCTCCTCAGGAGAGGCTGATATTGCTGGATTACCTGTCAAAAATGATCTGAGATGGAAGGAGAAGGGAGCAAAGGGAAGCTGTAAAGCATTTGAGGTGGGGAAAAATAAAAATAAAATGCAAAGTTCTGGAGGTGCTGTCAGTATATTTCATCAAGGAATAAAATCAGATGGATACCTTGTATAATTCTTCTGACTTTGGTAGATTTTTATCAAGAGGCTTTTCTGGCAGTACAGATTTGGCCCTTTTGTTTACATTTCATTTCATAGCTATATCTTGAGGTTTTCTGCAGTGTCTGCATATGAGTTTATGTATGAGCAGCATGTCCACCATAAACAGACTTTATGCCTTGCTTCTTTCTTGGCATCCACAGTAATTAAGAACAAAAACAAGCAAATGAAAAACCTATCTGCATCTTTTAACTGATATAAGGTATCATCAGTTCTAACAGAAGGTTATTTAATGTCCTTTTGTTTAGTTAGTAGTTGCTGATCTCCGTGGTCACAGTGAGGATTAAGAACTGGTGCTTTGACCCAGGGTTCTTGGGTGCATACATGACATCAGCAGCTGACTCAAAATCTGTAAGAAACAAAAAATGCTTTATTTTCTGGGGAGATGAGGAAAGGGTCTTGCCAGGAGGAAATATCGACAACATCTGTCCCTAGAAGTATGACGACTGCTGCAAGGTACTCTCTGGGCTCAGGACTGTCTTGCATCACAGTGCTCTGCAGAAGAAATAGCCCCGTACAGTCCCTTCTAGTGGCAGTGGCAGCAGGGAGAAGCCCTGCGGGTATGGCTACTGGGCCTGTGTTCTTCATCTCAGCAGAAAGGATCCATTTGCCGTGGAAATTACACAGTCGGTCTAAGGGGTGAAGGGTGGGGAAGAGATGGAGAGTGGATGATATGTGAAGAGCTGATGAGTTCATGCAGTAAAGGAGAAGAGAGAGGAAAAAGTCCAGATGTGTTTCTGCAGTTCAGATGAGAAGCACAGTACCCAGTTATCCCAGAGCCAGTGCACAAAGGGAATGTAAATGTGCATAACCATCTGCAACCAGCTGATGTGTGAGCTCATATAGTCACCCGGCATGTGCAGAAGAGGAACTTGTTATTTCTTACAGATTGGGAAGGAAACAGATATAGTTTTGCACCTAAGTCTCTGGCCATTTCTAGTTTCCCTTATCATATGTCTCTTGGGGGAATCTTCCAGCAATTAGTTTCTAATTGCTTCAGTAGCTTACAGCTCATTTTGTGAGAAATACCATCCAAATGTAATGGCTCTTGCATGTTTCAGAGCAGAAATTAATTGCCTAATAATTTTTAACCCCCCTCCTCTTCCTGCTCCCCTTTCCTCCATCACATAACACTTCATATTTTGAAAGGAAAGATAGAACATTAAAAAGGAAGGTGTTTAATCACTCCATGTCCTGCCACTGTTGAATGCAAGGAAACAACCTGATATGCAGTATCTTCACTGTACATTGAACATTACTGCCAAAATTAGTGTGGATCCTTTAATACCTCTCCCAGGTGCTGTTCAGCTGGGGCAAGGCAGCTTTAACCTTCTGCCTTTAGGAATCCCCTTGGTAAATCAACTGCATCTTGGGATCATCTCCAAATGAAATTTGCCTGCTACACAGCAGCCAGGAGACGTGATAGGATTATAAAGCAGGACTATTTTTTTCACTGCAGAAATGCTTGAACTCACTCCAGACAATTATGCAGCCTGCCATTTTACACACCATCTATTTCAGTATTCCTGCATCAATTATTCCTTTAACATTTCTGCATGCTAAGCTAGAACTTGTCATAGGTCTATAGACTTGGAAGGGATGGGACATATTTCAAATTAAAAAAAAGTGCTTTCATTTGAGAGGCTTTGGGACACTCATTTCAGCAGCCTTTCTGTATGTTCTGTGCAAAGTACTTTTATCTCTCAGCCTGCTTAACATTTTTAATTTCTACCCTAATATGGTTTAATTCAGGACATAATGCTGAATTTTCCACGACTCTCTTAGCTGTCAGCTGAATTGAAAAGACCTGTTTAATTAGAAAAAAATAATAGCTTTATCCAAAGATTAACAGAAATTAGAGTGAAAACAAAATTGTTCTGATAGAGGGGGCATATGCATTTGCATAAAATTCAGGAAATCTCCCTAAACACAAAGAACATGTTTAGAATTACAATTGAGGAAGAAATTCTAACTCCCTGAAAGAACAGCTTGATGGCAATTGTGACTTTCCTTAGCTTGAATGTAGCCTGTTACAATTTAATTTTTTAAGGACAGCATTTTTAATTCCCATTAATCTCCCAAATTAGTGGTGTAATAAAAATCCTTGCAAACACTGGTGTTTAACAAGTCGAAATGTCCTAAGGAACCTTTTTGAAATATTTTCACTATTGAGTAAAAGCTTCAGTGCTTATAAGGGGTGAAATGCAAAGCCAGTTTTAGCGAGATACAGAACCAACTGCATCTTCTGATCCTCTTCAAGGATCCATAGCCTGCAAATAAAGTTAAAGCTGGAGGTCAGGACAGTTCGTTCATTATCCGGTTTGGACATCTGCATTAGGAAGGATGGCTTGAAGGTCCAGTACTTCATACTTGTGTCTTTTTTTCAATAACGTTGTCTTCAGTGAAAATACTAGCTTTTTTATATCTCCTTTGGGGAGAAGGTATTTTGGCTTTTGGAAATTTTGAACATAACAGAGAGGGGCCTGTACAAAATGTGAGCTCAGAGGCACATCCAAAAATTAATTAACAGACAAAGTATCTTTAGATACAATGAAAATAGCAGACGTGTTTTTGAAAGACTGTAGTTGGAGACCTAGACCAGGCAACTCAGTGGAGAGGCTGAGATACAAGTGTGTGCATAAGGTAAACTGACAGAATAGTCTTGTCTGATCAGAAACGATTTTTAATTGCAACTGAGTTAAAGTTCATCTTCCCCTGGAAAAAAAAAAAAAACTGTGGTAATGTATTGCCATAGTCCTAATCAACATATTCTTTCTACTTGAGATGCCAGGGAAGACAAGGTTATCTGCAGTGAAGTGTGTTAGTGTGCTGCTGCCACTGTGCTGGGGAAAGTGCAGCCAGCTTGAAACCTGCTACCTTCACGCTCAGTGGTGGTGCCTGGCTTGAACTGAAGTGTCCTCAAGCTCTCCTGATGCGCTAATAATAATGGCAGGTCTGACAAGGGTTTTACCTTAGTGCTTATTTTGGAAGGAGGTTACTGATGTCATCAGGACACACGACAGTGTCGAATAGCTGCAGTTCTCAGAGAGGCTGCCTCAATGAGAAAAGCACATCCACTTGTTGCATGGAAACCAAGTGTTTGTATTAAATATGATTTCCTTTGTCACTCTGAGTGATTATCAAAGACAGAATTTCCCATCTTGTGTCATTTTATACCACATCACAGAGGGGCTGTAGGAACAAATCCTGCTATTTTGTACACCTGTGTAATCCTTCATTTTGCCAGAACTTTATTCTGCCTGAAGGCACCACGCAGGGATGCCATCCCCTGCTTCCATGGCTACACACTAGGCAATAGTTTGGCAGAATGGGGTTGCAAGAGCAACGGACGTACCCCCAGAAAGTGGAAATGCATGAATAATTCAGTTCTGTCCCCCTGTGAAAGTTCATCTGCGGTCACTATTGCTGCAGTGCTAGGCTGAAGTCCATCACTATATCCAGGTGAGTAAAAATTCACAAAGGAATCTCTCTTTTGTAGCTGGCCAGTGTGCTATACTTTAAAATGTTTGGGCTGAGAATTAAGTTCTTTTTGTATCTCACCATGAAATAATTAACTGGTGGAAGTATTTTTACGGAGTGCTGGCTGGTAAAAGAAAGAAGGAGAGGGAGCAAGGACATTTATATGACACTGAGGGGCAGAAAAGACACCGTTCCTAGGGCATCCGTCTAGCAGGTAAGGAAAGCAGAGATGTCATTCCAGTATTTTAAGTAGACAACTCACACTGCATGTGTGTGCGGGAGCAGCACTAACAGTGAAAATGGTTGTACTTCCTCCCTGCCCCAGCAGCTTCCACCTGAGTCTGCAGGCAGAGGGGTGGCTATGGAGCTGCTTGTGCTGATCTCCTTATTCACCAGGTAGGCACAGAGATAAGGGAGTGTATGGTGAAAAGGGCTCGTTGGGGAAGCAGAGATCAGCTGCATGACTATGTAAAGGCCTGGCTGCTGGTCTCTTCCAGCCCCTCAGAGCTTGCTTACAAGTGGTAAGTGCTTAGTGAAGCTGTTGGTTGGCTAATGGTAGTATTATTTCTGTGCGCTCTGAAGATGGTGGGGTTGCTTGTGGGCATGCATACAACCCATTCAGTCCTGTGAATGGGTTTATGTCATTGGGGTTTGTATGCTTTTTGTTTTTTAATCAGGGTGAGGATCTATTTAGCAATATCTCTCTACCACAATCAGTACCATTGTTACAGTTAAAGAAAATCTAGCATAAAGCTGAACAACAGCCTTCCTCTTTTATGAAGATATGCACAATGGGATCAGCGACAGCTGTAGGTTTTTAGGAGCTTGTTGCTGGAAATCTCATTAAGTGGAAATTTCAGCCCATTGGTTTTTCAGCCTGACCTTGAGTAGGCTGACAGACTCTCTGTGTCCCTTCTTGCAAGCACGCCATTTTGAGCAGCATTGCTTGACTTTGGACATATAGTCATGCTACTTCCAAAATCTCTGATGCTCTTTTGTAAATCCAGAAGTATGGTTTTCTCTCAAAAGTGATGAGGGGGAATGATTAGCAATGATGATCTGAGAATTCTCTGGATTATGAAGTGCTCTTTGTGTGGGGGCAACTTGCGTTAGAAGTCCTTCACAATCTTCATCTGTTAATTAGGATGTCTGATTTTATGGTTTTCTGAGTGGAGAAAGGGGAATTTTTTTCTATGTTGATGTTGATGGGTGGGCTGCTCATGCCCCTGCACTGCACAGCACATTTGTCTTCCATGTAATACCATTATGAATGCAAGAAAAAGCCTTTCTTCTAGGTAAAAAGAATCAACAGCCTGAATTTCTGTTCCATAGTCCCCTCCATATGTATAGAGAATGAGGGTAACAAACTAACCTTTCTACTAGGGGCTAATTGGATTTCACATGGTTTGGAAGCACCACTAATTCACCAGATATATTAAATTCAGCTTTAACGTTCCTACCGGGTAGCTTGTCTAGCTATTGTCCTTCCTGCTCCTACTTTTTATTCTATTCTATTTTGAACTGCTCTATTTCCAGTACTTAAATAAATAGGTACTTTGTGCTGCAGCCCTTTTGAAAGCAGCAATTCTTCTTGCTTGAAGTGTTACAAGTTGCTTTGCATATACATGCATGAATATTTCTTATTCCATTTGAATAAGCATCACAAAATGAGTCCAAATAATGCATATTGGTTAGAAGATGGTGTCCCTACTCTGCTTCAGTCACAATAGAAGAAAATATTCCAAGTGGCCATGAAGTTCTCATAATCAGCGTACTGTACTACGCAGCCTAATGGAGAAAATCTGCATTTTTCATCAATAACAAAATGTTAAGTTGGAGAAATGATGGAAAGTGGTGTAAAAATTCCCTCATGCATCAAAGAAAACATTAGTCTTGCTGTTTTGCGCAGAATTTTCTCTCCTGAAGGTGAAAAAGGAAGAAAATATTTCTGCAGAAGAGTGAAATTGATAGTTTGATTGAAACAAATATAGGTTTGAATGTGAGCCATAGGTCTCCATGAATACAAGAGAAAGCGGAGGTCTCTGACTAACATTTTAAAGGATGGAAATCTCACTGCAGGTTTTTACGGTGTGAGCAAATTTTGCGTGCTGAAACGTAGATAGTACAGATGATTTTTCCCTCCCCTCACAGGGCCAGCATGACCCTGCCTGTGACAAGCTTCCTCAGAGATATCTGGCACAGAGCAGAGATGGAGAAGCAGATGAGAAAGTCCCCTTCCCTTACTGCAGGGTATCTCAGAGAGGGTCCCCAAAGGCACTATAATTGCACTTGCATCCCTGGTGCGGGCTGGCATGCTGGAGCGCTCCCAGTCCATTTGTGGATGCCAACATCCATGCTTTTTCTGCTCATCTTTCTATTGCTTATCCATTTTAAGCAGCATTTTTTCCTAAAAACAGATAAGTAATTTTCTTTCTGTGAATGCAAATGTGGAATCTATTGAGTGGGCGTGTGCATGCTTTAAAGAAGTAACTGAATCAAAACATCCCTTATTTTTAAATGCAGGAAACCAGAATCTAATAAAATGTAAATCAATTCAGGATCTGCTTTGGGCTTGCAGTCTTCAGACTGTTAGAAAAAACTGTATTAAGTGCTGTGCATTCCAGTATTAACATCTTTATTTTCCATTATGTCTGTTTAACCATTAAGTCATCTGAAATCTTTTTCTTTCTGGACATGTGGTGAAAAGCTTGTCAGAGAAGAGAAAGCAATTCATTTAAAATCCATTCAGCATGTCCATTCATTCCTGATATTCACTCTGACACATGACCTTGCTGAGCCTTCTTGTGGACAAGCTTGTATATGTTTGGTTGTTGTACCATGCTTTTTTGATTGCAAGCATGCAACTGATTAATTGTAAAGCAGAGTTGCCTTTGTGATTTAGGGTTGTGGTTATTCAGACATGAAATAAACATACCACTGCCAGTTTGAGTGCAGGTGTTGGAGTATAAATAAGTCCATTGGATTTCCCATTTGAGTTTAAACTGAGTTAAAACAGAGTTTAGTTATGTTCTCAGCTTAGTAAACTCCCAGCGCCTGCTTAGCTGCTAGTCCTACTTCTTCAGTTCCACCTAGCACTTCAATGTTGAAAGAGAAAGGACATCAGCAAGCATCTAAAATGTCTTCAGGTGACAGATGGTCAGGTGTATTCAATTTTATAGCAGTTACGACAGTACCTGCAAAAATGTATGTCATAGACAATGTATTTCTTCCCTTTATTCTGCTCTTCATAGGCTTTATGTGTGCATAGCATGCAAACTGGCTTCTACTGTCTTTCTGGCCTTACATTATTTCTGAAGACAGTTTTCCCACACTCTGAACTCTTCTAAGCTAAAGTGGTATGATGATATTAAGAAAGCAAACATCTCTTTTCTTTAAGCAACACAACTATTAGATCTGCAGAAAATTAAGGAACAGTTTGAACATGGCTATCACTTTCTGTTCTGCCGTCTAAATTCCTAACAGGAGGGTTATTACAGAGGGAAGAGTTAGCAAAGTTTTTAGGACTAAGGGAGAAAGGAACGGAAGAAGTCTTGCCCTGGCCCTCTCTTACCCTAAGATGTATGCTAAATCAAACAGTTGGTTAAAGATAGAAGTCCTGAGATGGAAGATGTTCAGCCCCCAAGTCAAACCTGTGATTATGTCACTCCAAATAACTTTTGCCAGATCTCTGCTGGCCTTGTAAGCAGAGGTCTTTGCTCATTCCACAACATAAGGAAGAGATGGAAAATCTGAGGGCAGGATTATGTACATAAATCACTGTTCTGAATAATCACCAGCTACAGCATCTGACCGTTTATCTTTCAGCCTGACCTGGCTCTGTCAGCTAAAAATAGGAACCTCTAATAAAGGCATTTCTCAGAAAGGTGAAAAAGACAGTTCAGTTAACCCTCCTGGTGATGAATTAGTCTTCAGAGACACACTCCATGTTCTTGGCAAATGGTGATGGCCAATCCAGGCTACTGGAGGTCTCCTGCCTAAGTGGCAGAGATCAATCCAGCAGTGGCAGCAGCCACGATGCGGCTGGAGCCTTTGTTACTGCAGTGACAACCTTCAGAGTGCTAGTAGTGCAGTGACAGGGAGGCAACACATTAGCCTTGCGTACTCTGCAAGCTGTCATTCTGCACGTTATGAAAGGGAACAAAAAGAGCTTGTTAAGCATAACACCCCTATAAAGCTCAGGAGGTTCTGCACTGGTTGGTGACATAGGCTACGGCTTAGGTCTTCAGTCTTTCAATCTGTAATTCGTTTCAGTTATTTCATTTGTTACTGAATTACAATTTTGAAATACTTCTGCTGCCTCCTGGAGGATGGTGGGAATAGCTGGTTATTCACAGCTGCACACCTGTATCCTGCGTACTGACCGCTCCTTTTCCAGGTGAGCTAAGAATATCTGTATCAAAGACATCTCAGCAAACTGTGAGCTCGCATCTAGCTCCATTTTGTCAAAATCCTGCGAAATGGTTTGTTCTACAGCTGCTGTGTTAAAATGAACTAGAAGGCTCAGCATCTCTCCAAAGGCCATGTCTTTCCTCAATTAAAATTGCTGCAGCAGACGCTAATGGGGTGTCACTGCAGAAATCCCCTCCTGGAAATCCTAGCTACATTGTGCTCTCAGGGAAGGCTTTCCTAATATACACAGAGAAGGATTTCATTTAACGAGGAAAGAAAGCATGCTAAAAGAAAACCCAAGGAATTGCAAATGGTCCTGTGCTCCCTAAAATTTCTTAATCTCTACTGACTTTTATTACTTCCCCAATATATACTGTAAAGTTCAAAAAGCATCAAAACTTGACACAAAGAAAAATGTTACCAGAAAATCTATTAGAAGGAATTACTTTGTAAGAAATAAATTTGTGCCTCATCTACCGGAGTATGAAGATTTAACTTCCTTTATTGGCATTGCTAAAGCTGCAGGAAATGGAGAGAAAACATTTCATGCGATGTGATCCTTTCTATGTCAATATTATCATTTTAGTCTTGAATTTCAAATTAAATATTATCTTTCTTTAAACAAAGGCTTGGAAACCCATGTTATTTACTCTCTCTACTGTAATTATATACGCAGGTTTAATTTTTCATTATAGATAAAAATAATAATAAAATTTGCAGATTTAAAAAGACAACATCTTACTAATTTCATGGATGCCAGTGTCATTGCCAGTAGTGCATGATAAGAACCATTGACACAGTCCCCATTTTCAGGTAGCAGCTTTGGTTGGGCAGAGCACTATCACTTTTCTGTCCTGTGCTTTAAGGAATTGATAGCTAACAGCAAAAAGAAGCATTTAAAACAATGATTGTCCATTGGGGTAATTTTTTCCAGGGTTTTCATGGTATGCCAGACTAATTATTGGATATAATTAGAACAGTTGATTAGGGTAAGCTAAAGCAGAACATGTACTTTTAAAATAGTCTAGAGTGTCTAGGGAGAGACTTGTAGTATTCTTTTTTTTTCTTTTTTTTCCTGAGAAAACATGAGGAAAAAAAGGCTTTCAAAGAGTTGAGATCAGAAGATTCATAAGGTTATTCTGGAGTCATGAAAACCCCCTGAGCCAGTTAATGCAAGGTAGAGGTTCAGTATTGCTGGGCAAGGACACCCCTGGTGTGTTCCGTACTGGCTGATAAGGTTTGCAAGCAGCTGTCCCAGCAGAGCAGCTCCCAGTCCCTCTTCCTGGCTCCATGCCCTGCAGGGATGTGTATATCTGGGGCTACTCTCCTGGCGCTTTACTTCTGTGAGCATTTAGGCAGGCTGGCTTGGGAGCAGTAAGATCCAGCACTTAAGTCACATGTTTTCACAAAGCAAGTTTATTCTAGCAACTTTATATAGACAGTGATGCATATGAGGTATGTTTCAGGGACATACAGTAATGATCAAGGATTTAAGTTTAATAAACAAAGGGTAAGTAGGAAATGCTATGTACAGTGAACAGAAGCAATGTGGCTAACTTAGAATTGCATGAAGTGATGTTATTTTCTGAATTTTCCAATGTTTTCCATTGTTTGATGAGGAAGGGTTTGGTTTTTGTCTGTCTTTCCTTACACCAGGAAACAAAAGGGAACAAATAAAGCAAACACAGAAGTTTCTGTTTCCTTAATATTAGGAGCACAACAAATGGGTTATGCAATTTATCTATCAGCCTCCAGTGCTCAGCCAGCCGGCTGTTCGCAATTATAAAACATGCATAATAACCTACTACCTGAAGGGGCAAGAATGCAAGAAAGTGAATTGCAAGTATCTCTGCTTGATGTGTAATCATATTTGTCCTTGTGTATCCATCACACTTAGACACTTGATCTGAAGGCTTCCTTGGTTGCCTGGATTTTCTTTTTGCTTGTGGTAATGGGGAGTTCAAGGATGAAGTATACCCTTTGGCTTGTGACCTGGAGAGGGTGAAAGCCCCTCTGGGTTCTTTCTGATTTCATCTAAAAGGCTGTGAATTTTTTGAACCCTTATGCTGCAATCTAGCTTAGCACTGCAGTTTCCATACTGAAGAGCGAGCTAAGCAAACCATAAGTCTTTTCTGTGGCATATGTATAGTATTTAGAATTCAGATGGGAATGTGGGTATTGAGCCAAACCCAATTATTTGCAAATGAATCAGTGGCACGCACCCTCAGGGAGAACTGTAATACCAAGTGCTCATTTGAAATGTCATCATTCTGTGGGGGAATTCTCAATGAGTGATGTGTTAACTATTTTCATCCTAATTTCAGGCAGATAGAAATTGCAGTTCACTGAATTTGTAAAGAAAATTCTGTCTTTGATCAATGCCATTGCAGATTTCATCTTGCTCCATTTTGAAAGTTGTGCAGATGTGAAAAGGAGGCTTTTCACTAATGTTTGGCATTGTAAACAGAGCTGGCACTCTTAGGCAGTGCTTTAATTATGCATTCTATTAACCAGTGTGAAATACTAAGCCCTCTTAGGATAGCCAAAAGCCTTCTTTATATCTTATTTATTAGAGCTTGAAATTAACTTTTCGCAGTTCAGCTCCAATAGATCAGTAAGTTCCTCCATTGCTGTCTCCAGTGCACTCTCCAGTTCCTTGCGATGCATTATGTCCTCTGTGAAGACCCCGGAGGCCAGACATGGCAAAACACTGGACCTCAGTGGTCTGAGACCTCTATTATAAATGTTGGTGCCAGTACTGCGGTCACTTGCAGTGGTCATGTGAAATAGCTGCACTTCTTTGTTTTGTTTACTCACCCAGGTGCACAGCTGTGCTGTCAGTGGGCTGATGCTGGAGATGTCCCATGCTCGTGTGCTTGCAGATTTTTCTCCTCTTGACATACGGTACTTAATCAGTAGGTGTCTGGGATGTCAGGACCTTGGGCTAAACTCTGGGCAGTCAGTTGTGTACAGCACTTCGGTGTCCCTTGAGCCTGTGGAGGCAGTTTCTGTATTGAACACCTGTGTCTTGAACACAAAAGCTTTGATGTAGGACTTTCCAAAGTGTATTTTCCCTCTTAAAAATAAGTGCTACTTTGCACTTCATGAGAGTTTTCAAAGCATTCTGTGAAGATGGAAAAGCATCATATTTCTTTACCAGCTTTGTCAGCTTGCCAGGAGTCTGATTAAATTTCTGCAGTATACTGATGAGAAATCTGGGTATTTAAGGTTCCCTCTGAAGAGGAATAATGTGCACATTTTCCACATGTCCTTGCACTGAGATGACTTGAATTAACTTTAGGTACTGGAGATAGCACAATAGAATTATCATGAGTTAATGTGTAGTTGCCACTGGTTCCAGTGGAATTACCCTTAGCACAGTTATCCTGCTGCTGTTGTGTAATTGTATTCATCATTTCACTGGTAACTGTGCAAATTGCCTTGACTGTAACTGTGTAAATATCAGAATATATCATTATTCACAGTGCAGCACCTAGAAAAATGAATGTTGAATGGCCACCAGCAGTGCTGTCCTTGCTGATACAAACAGTGCACAGCAGTGTTCCCAGCTTTTCAGGCCAACTTGCTGCACAAGTGCTGGAGGGACATGGGAAAGGAGGGAAGGCAGGCGGGATTAAGGTTTCCTGTCCAGCTCTGCAGGCCCAAAGGGGTTACCTGCTAACGGTGTTGGGACACCTTCTGTAGGAACATGCTATGCACAGCACTCTTCTTAGCAGTCCTTGAGTTTCTAGGCTGTGTTGGTGCTAAAATACTCATCAGCATGGGCAGCGGTGTGACAGCCGTGCTTACCAACCCAGCATGGGGGCACCCTGCTTATTATTTTAGAAGTAGCTCAGGAATGCCTGTGTCATTCATTAGGATGGCTGACATAGCCTGTCAGCTCCTGAAAGGATTGGAAATTCCATACTTCATTGGATTTTGCAGGGTAGTTGCATTTTTTCTTTTCTTTTTTTCTTCTTCTTCTTTTTTTTTTTTTTTTTAATTGCACTGTTCCGCTTGACTTGCAGGAAGCAGGACCATGTAAGTATGGAATTGGGAAGCAGCAGAGAGGCAGTGCCTTCCTGTTTAAATTTAAATTGAGCCATGTCAGAACATTGCCAATTAAAAATAAAATGAATGACTTTGCTCTCTCTATAGGTGACCTGTCTCCACGATTTCTTTGGGGATGATGATGTGTTTATCGCCTGTGGTCCTGAAAAATTCCGCTACGCACAGGATGACTTTTCTCTGGATGAAAGCGGTAATGTTGAACACACACTGTTCTTCAGCCTGTTCTCATTTGATTTCCATTCATTTGCTTGTAATAGGTAAAAGTGCTGCGTGCTTTTGTTCTTAAGACCCAGTACATGGAATTCAGCATCCTTTTGTGACACCAAGTACAGTCAGTGGATATTGTAATTGGGCAAACAGTGACTGGGCTAGCCCATTTCACAACAGATGGTCTCCTCCACTGTACCATCATTTTTACATTTATTACAAAATCTGGTATTGTATATCCTTTAAACTTTATCCAGTTCCAGTCAGATAGGAACATTTTTGAGAACTAAACAGTAGAAGACTAATCTCTATTTTTCTACTTGAAACACGCAGTTTGTCCTTATGTATGCATCTCAGTATTAAGAATGGGAACAAGCACAGTTAAAAGGAAAAATCATTCCCTCTATTACTTTCTTCTGCCAATTCAAAAAGAGGGCAATATTTCCCTTCTCAGGTGGGACTCAGGCAGCACCATTATTTGCCCCTGTTATGATAGTAACCACAGATCTGTAACAATGCGAGTCTCTTTGATCCATTAAACCACAAAGTCTCTGATTTCACAGAATATACAGAGCTTGCTTGTTGGAGTTACCCTACCTGGCAACTGTACATATCAGCAGCACAGGCTGTCTGCTGGTGCCAGCAAGTACAGCAAGAGTAAATGAATGCAGCTGTGACCATTTAAACTGGAAGAAAATACGGCCTCCAAACATTAATTACAAAATCTTTTAGGTACTCTGAGTAAGGAACAGGAACTACATGCCATCTTGTATGCTACAGACTGGCTCAGTGTTGAAGACTAAAGATAACTTTTGCTGTATACCAGGAAGTAAAGCAGCCTCTAATCTTCAAACACTGCATTTTTATGACTCCTTAGCAAGCCTGAATTTATTTGATGTTAGTACTTCTGACCTGCGTACTCCAGATGAACCCGTTTGGTGGTCTTGGGTATTTTAAAGTTTCCAAGGGTCAGCTGAAACTTTGCAGACAGAGAATAAAGCCTGCATCAGGCTGGTGAAGCAATCTGTAATGTGAGCTTCATATTTTATTTTAACAGTCTGCAGTTGAGTCAGCTCCACAGGGAGTTCCACGTATAAAACAAATTGCATGTAATCCTAGCAGAACAACTTCATGGGAAGCCCAGCTCTCTGCCTACACTCCTGGTTTCTACTACTTTTTCCAGCTTCGATTTCTCTTACGAAAATAAGCCAAGCTTGCTGTTGGGCAGGTACTGAGCATCTGCAGCTCTCGTATTTTCAGGAGAGTGGGGGTGCCCTGCACTTCCCAAGAAACAGATGAGGAGCTATTAGCCAGCAGCATTTTCCCATTATCCACCCATCACCCTTCCTTGTTATGAGTCAGATGCTGCAAAGAGAACCTGAGGTCTTGCAGATGAATGTCACTTATTAAAATCTCTTTTGTCACAGATACTTTCTCTTGCCTGTTTGGGTGACATGTACTTGAATTGCTAGCTATTATGTTTACTCTGGCAGGACATCAGGAAACGAAAAGAGAAATACCATGAGAGGATTATGTCATCTTTTTCTTTCTGTCTGCCCACCACAGCTTCTGCCCTATAATCCCTGTTGCTAAGCAGCTTCCAGATGTTGCTGCTCTGTCTCATTCATACCGGCTTGTTTCAGCATTAGCACACTGAAATGTCACACCCCCACAATGCTAAGAGGCCTGCTTATACTGACGTCAGCACAATCAGATGTCTGCATTTATTACCTTGTTGCAAGGCATAGAAATGCTCAGTAATTGCCTTTGGTGTGCTGGCACTTGGTGATGGCTGAGCTAGAGAAATTTGTTAGAGTCAGCATTTCTGTGCTGGTAAATGCAAAGCTGAGTTTCTCTGCAAGGAATTATCCTTTGGGGAGAAAATAAATTTGAATAAGCTTTTGAAAAAAGGCAACAAAATATTTTCACTTTTTAGGTTTGTATTTTTGGGAGTAATGCAGATTACTAAATACTGATGTAACACACTGTTTTAAACTCCCTTAGTTTCTGAGAAACCCACATCTGATGCACAGACATCACTGATCCAAATGTTACACTGGTTTTGTTAAGCAGCTTCATGTAAAAGCCTTGAAAATATTACTTTTGTAGTGCCTGAAGATGATTTTTCCCATGTTTCGGTTAGGCTGATTAACACCAGAAGCAATTATTTGCACACTCTTCCAAGTAGCTATCTCACAGTGTCTCATCAAATGTTATTATTTAGAACCAAGGAGATAAAAAATTGGGTCTGTTTCTGTTCTGAAGCCCAGAGACTTTCTGTGGCATCATCTATGAGAAGCCAAGTGCCTTAGGAAAACAAAACAAAACAATTTCTATCCCTAATTTACAGTTTCCAGAATCTGTTTAATAGGAGAGAGAACAAACTTAATATAGGTTTAATTATTGCCATGCAGTATCCCCGGAGCACAGGGAATCATTCCATCTGGAAGAAGAAGAGACTGACTCTTGACTGTCTGAGAATAAGGAAAGCCTGGGGGAAAGGCTTAGGGCAATTACATTTTCATATATATTCTGATATATAAATAAAACAACACATGCATTTAGGTCAGACAACTTGTTTTCAATTGACCAATTATGTATCCATCCACAGTGTTCTGCCTTAGCTAGAAGCCAGTCAAGGGGATTCTCAGTGCAGCCCATGCATGCTGAGCTGAGCTTTTCTGTAGAAACCTGCCTGTATGTGGAACATCTAATTCACATCGGTAAAAAAGACCTGTTTTTCATGTGAGCACAGTTGGTTATAGGAGATAAGACCGGTTAGAATTTGACAGAGAGGGAATGACTTTTTATTGCCAACTTCTTAACAGAGAAAAGTTAACTTTGGGAAGGCAAAGTGCTTTTCCTATCAGTTCTCAATGTAAATAAACTCTGGTTTTGAAGATCTGATATGCCTGAAATCCTGGAACACATACAGATTTGTTAGCATTTCAGTTCCCTTCTGCACAACACTGTAGATCATGTTTACATTTTCCCCTCCCCCTGGGTAGTTTATTTTTTTAAGAAAAACAGAGTTGGGGCTCTCATCTGCTCATGCATTTAAGCACATGAATCTACTACATTTGTTTATGTAAACCTTTCCGAAAGAGATGACTAACCAGAACAGAGGGTGTATTTTGTAAAACCATTTTGTTGTCTTTGCTTTCCACATCTGTGAAGTGCAGCTTGATGAAAACACAGAAAGAGAGCATGAAAGAGTTGAAAGCCTCCTAGGACATGGGTCCCATGCACCACATATCTTTAAGTCATGCCATGAGCTGTTTGCTGGCTTTATGCAGCTGCATAAACAGTACTCATCGTTCCTACTACTAAGTCTTCATGGGAGAGTTTTGCAGATTAAATGTTTTTTGGCCCTTTCTTTCTTCACTAGATGCTGACCATCTAGTGACGATCATTTTCATTGTGGTCTGTAGTTGGTGAGCATCAAGGCAAGGGGAAGGGTAGAAAACCCTTGGTAGGACACAGGTACAAAGATGGTCCCTGCCAGGGAGAGAATCCTAATTTTAATGTACAGTCTCAGTGCCTCTAGAGGAGCAAAGCTCTTCTTTTTTCCCTGTCCTAAAATGTCTCATTTCTACCCTGAAGACAGTGTGGAAATGCCAGTTTTCCCCTTAGTGTTGAAGTTTTCTACAGCTCTTCAGAGACAGAAAGCCACTAAGCCACCCATGTGTGTTTCAAATCTAGTGCCCATAAGCTCCGAGAGTAGGTAGGGACATAACCACAGTTACTGTCTCTTTCCTTAGAGTGCCGGGTGATGAAAGGGAGCCCTGCGGCCGCCACAGGCAGTAAGTCATCTCCCACCCCTCAGAAGAGCTCAGCAAAGAGTCCAGCTCCTATGCGCCGAAGCAAGTCTCCAGCTGATTCAGGTAACCATCAAGACGGTGAGTGATTGTTTTCTGAATCTTAACTCTGCTCACGATGAAAACACAGTGCGCGTGTCTTTGAAAACACTGTCTTTGGTAGTTTGCATTTGAGATTTTGGCATTTTTTAAACACAAGAAGCTGTTGTTAGCATATAGGATCACTAAATAAATATTGGAGAGGAAATCTCTGGTTAGTTAAGCACAGTCAAGGCTTTGGGATCATACCACCCACAGTCTCACTTTAAAAGGAAAGGTTTCCATTTTACAGGCAGGAAATTGAGGTCTGCAGTGCTCTTGTATGTTCCCTGTATCTACAGAATGATTTGGCATAGCCTCTTGTGTAATGCAGATGTTAATTACTGCACAAGTCAGAAGTGTCCTCTCTTATTCACCATTTAAAGAAGACAAGTGACCTTGCAGTTGAGGACCTGGTTATGGGCTTATTGATGTGATAGAGACATTCATTCAGTCATAGAAGAGAAAGAAAATGATAATCCTCATTTGCTGCAGCCGCTTTCACGTTCTAAAATGCTGCCCTCCCTCTTCAGTATCAACTGGATTGGCAGTGTAGCACACATGGAGAGCTGCAGAGCCTGTTGATTAGAGGCCTGGCTACTAATTGGTAGTTTTTAGTCTCATACAATGAAGAGAGTGGGTCTCTAGGTGTGTCATCCGTCCCACTGCTTTTTCCAAAACAAAGCCAGATATGGCTTTTCATTAAAATGGCCAAATCACCAACTAAGCATTTCAAGATTCCAGGAGAACTTTATAGATTGAATTCAAAATTCAAGTGACCCATAGTAGTATCACAGGCTATATAAAGCAGAAATTGCTTTTCACCTTCGTGGAAACACATTGCATATTGCATGTGAACACACAAAACAGTTGACCCGTCAGTAGATATTGGATTACTGGATGTAAAATTCCCCTAACAGTATTCAGTAAGATTTTCCCCATTAAGCAGTGAATTTGTTTGGGGTCTCTTGATGTTCTTTAGCTACTTAAAAAGATAATGTGAAATTAGCTGGCACATGCCAAGACTCTGGTTTAAATAATTCCTTCTCTGCACTCATACAGTTGTCCATCAGCATTCCAGTATGTGCTTAAACTTGGGTTTGCTGCAATCTAAAAAGTTTATACAATCCCAAATGCATGGTAGAGTTGTGTGGGTGCATTTAAGATGTGATTGAAAATCTGTTGTAGATTTTTAAAAAAACCTCCTATTCTGCGATCTGGGAGTCAGGCCATGTATGAGTTATGAGACAGCATTTAAACTCCATAAGCATCAGGTACTAATTGCCACCAGAACAGGGCTTTATTACATGACCGTACAGTCTAATGTGAAATGGCAACTATTGTGTTCCTGATTTTGACTCATGGAACAAAACGGTGAGTCATCTGATGAAGTTTAATGAACAGTTAGTTTGAGCCTTTCAAAGGGAGATTGATTAAAATAACCAAGAAATGTCAAACAATAGCCAGCTCCTGGAATTAAGTCCTGTAATGAACGACAAATCAAGTTTCTTTAATCCATTCAGACAAGAGTCTTTCGTGCTTTTCTGTGCTTTCAGTACAGGAAAAATGGAAGCCTGTCCTTTTTAATGAGAATAGAAAATGACTTTCTGTGCTGGAAGGTTAATCAAAGACAGTTGTTTTCTTGGGACAAAGAGAAAAAAAGAATACTACCATCTTATGTTGTTTTCTCTTGAATTTGTGATAAAGAAAGTAGGTCTGCACATTACCCGAGAGTCAGTATTTATGTAAACAAACAACAGACTTAGCTGGGTTTTAAGTTATCACATTGAAAAAGACAGGGAATACTGAATGAAACCTGATTAATAAAAGATGATCTGACCTTTTTTTTTCCTCCAAAATTCTCACCTATTTCTTTTGTGAAAGGATTTTGAAGCAGTTTTATTTCAAGTATGTTATTTCCTATGTGCTTGATCTCCTACGCATTTGTACTTTTTGTCTTTTCTGTCTTTCACTCTGTTATGGTTGTCATATCAGAACTTGCAGTTTCTTAGTTTTTAATAATTAGATTCTGTTCTTTTCAGTTCTTCTCTATGTTGTATTTTTTATCCTTTGAGAAATCTATTGGCAATGATGTAAATACAGATTCTGAGTGAGCCTCCAAGGTGCTTGAGTGAAAGAAGGCTGAACCTTCCTTATTACAAATTACATTATAGTTACAGAAAAAGGTATTACTTTATTTAATTTCTCATTCTACAAAGGGTGCTCTGAAAGTATCGCCTCCTATTTTATGATGTTGGCTAACAATGTCAGAGGCAGATGTTGGTGGTACAGCAGCAGAGGTTGAACCTTCCCACCATTATCCTGTTACATGTTGTTGCCGTGTGACAGATGGCAGCAGAGGGGCAGCCTGACAGCATGGCGTCTGACAGGGAAGTGTGGATGAAGCAAAGGGCTGGAAGTGAATTCCTCTAAGTGAAAAAAATGGCACCCACTGACATTCACTGACTCTTGCAGAACGTTTCTGGAGACCACACTGTGGATGTGAGCACAGTGAGGTAATGGGTGGTGGAACACTGAGAAACAGTGGGGCACCTCTGCTGGTGCAGACTTTTACAAGTGCAGCATGCAGGTGCTTGTTCATGGCTTGTGAAAATGCTTAGCTAATGGTGGTGAATATGCTGAAAGAGAGTTCTTTGTAGCTGAGAATTTGCTCTATTGAATAGTGTTATTGTGCTCTTTGTAGTTGTAGTTTTCTATATCTGTTTTAGTTTTCATGGAAATAAATAGGAGGTGTTACTTTCAGAAAAAAAAAAACCAAATTATTCCATTTCTCTTCTAAAATGTAGGAGATAATGGTACACCATTTATCAGCAGCAAAAATGAGAATGCAGTGAATTTACATTTGGACAGTGGTCAGTAGCATTTGCCAGGCAGCTAAGGCTGAAATTGTGCATGCACAGCTGTGCCTCACTCCTTGGCAGCAGCTCTGATGTTGTCAGTAGGTAGTGGACAAAAGTACTAAGTCACTGTTACAGCACAGAGAGAACAGAAAAAACTCCTTTCGCACAGCTTGCTAGTGGTGCTAATTCTGACAGCACAAAAGCATTGCATACATTTCCCCCACCACTCACTGTAGGGACATGTCTGATCTTTGTGTGTCAACACAAATAAAACCTCATTCAAAGCTATGGAAATGCTTTGTTTCCAAGTAGCAACAGCTATCTTCCACACAGACCAGGGTATTTGGGCACTTGTGTTTGACTCCAGTCTCTTCCACTGACTCAATCCATAGCTCTGAGTACATTCTTTATGCTGTTCAAGCCTTCTTTACCAACAGGTTGTCCAAGGCAGTAATACCAATCCATAGGCAAAGCTGTGTAACCTACTCATGGAATCATGCACAGAAAAGAGCTTTGAGGATCTTTATTTTTTTTTTTGTTTTTTTTTTTTTGTGTATTCTGAAAGCATTATAGAATAATACTACTGAAACCAAAGCTATCGGCTCTCAGATTGCCAGAGACAAGGTGCATCTCTATCAGCAGAGTGGCTGCAGCAGGTACTCTGCACCTTCCAACAGAGGTAACCTATGTAGTAGCAAGGCCCTGTCTACCCTCCAGTTGACCAGAGACTGTTTCAGTAACCTGCACACTAACACATTCATTCCATTCATTCTGTCCTGCTGCTATAAAGTGTCAGCTTATGCAGATGAATTAATACCACTGCGTGGCCTGATGCTGTGTTAGCCATTGTCATAGACTACATAGATTCTCATCTAAGCTGACTTGTTTCCAGCCTGGAAGCAACCTGTGTTAGGGATCTGCCTTCTATGCCAGGTGATCTCCGTTCACCTTTGTTAGACTTTGCTCCTTTTGGTTTTGGCGATGGATTTAGTGATCTAATTCTCAATGAGAAACAAAGGACCTGCTATAACTAATTTTCTGGGAGAGCCATGGAGTACTGCTGGCCAGAGCCAGTTTCCTCTGATGGCACCCAAAACTTGGGTCCTGACTGTGGTCTCTGAGGCCACCTCTGAGTCAGAATGATAGCAGTATGCAGAAGGAAATATATGTAACAAGTTTGTAAATCCAGCACTGAAAAGGAAGCAGTTTATAAGACATTTAATTGTTCCTATTGCCAGCTAGATATGAATTGTAATGTATTCTTAGGTAGCCTTGTTACAGAAGTCCTGGTAGCAAGCCACTCAAGTAGGGTAGCAAGCCACCCATTCCAAAGTAAAAAGGATTAACATGGAGTAACGGAAAACACAAGCAAAACATTTGTTAAAAACCATCGAGACAAAAAGCTATGAACAGAAGTACAGCTGCACAGAGTACCAGCTCCAGCTGCAGCAATGCAGGTTCACTGCTTGAGTTGCTACCTTCTACTGCAGGCGATTTGCCTTCTGCCTAGACATGTCATTGCCTTGCTGTGAAAAGCTCAATTCCCTCTAGGCAGCCAGAGCCCTTCAGCTCCAATGATACTCAAAAAATGAGTTAGCCAATCCGCAGAAATGTTTTAAACACTGTTTTCTTGGCATGGTACTTTTATCTCTTTATTTACTATACACTCATTTAAATAAATGAATGAAGATGGAATGACTGTTATGAGGAGATACAGCTCTGTGTTCATTGTTCCATGTCCTGCAGCAACTCACAGATGTTATGTGCTGGTGTAATTGAGAAAATCCTATGGTAATTCTAAGGTATAGTGGATATGAGGCAGCCCCCTGGTTCTGTGTAGGAGGATGGACAAAGGTATTGCATATGGTCCATGAAATTTAAATGGGGTAGTGTCAGAATGGCATTTGGGAAAATTAGTACTAAGGATTTCTTTAACAGGCCACTCCAATAAGAAGCTGAACCAAACTAAAGACAGAGCTAAATCTCAGGTGAGGAATACAGAGGTAAAAATGATCATGCTATTTGCTCTGACATCTTTGTTCTAAAAAACTAAATTTATCTTGCAGTAGTTCACATAACAAACAAGAGTTCCATTGTACAAGTACATATTCTGTGGTAGGAGAGCTTTAAATCCAGCAGAATCTTAGTCCCATGCAGCGCCGAGCCACAGGTACCTGAGCTGAAATTTGAGAATGTCTTTTCCCCACTTTTGCCTTGATTTTCCTCAGCGACCCTATGAGCAGGGCTCTGAGGCACTGCTGAAGGACTTTCATTTCTTACTTCTCTAGTGGGAGAGTTTGGACAGGGGGACAAGAGCATATTCACAATGCAGCAGCAATTAGCAAAGCAGATATGGAACGTCAGTCTGTCCTTAGAGCAGATCTGCCTCCCCAGGGTCATTATCGATGAATATGTTAAAAAGGCAGCAGATGTCTTTTGGATCACACACAAGATAGAGCAGCTTGTAATCCCACTTGCGCTTACTTACTTTCAGCTAGCTGACAATCTGCAGTACGCATCCAGCAGACAGATCACCCTCACCAGAAGTGATAAAAACAAGTACCAACAGTGCAGAGCTGAGTGCACTGTTAGGAGGTGCCTGAGTGAAGGATGCCTGTGCAATCTAAACTCTTCCACTCCTAAATAAATGCTGCAGTGAAGTCTTTATGCTTCCCAGACACTTCTGCCCTGCAGGGCAGGATGGCTTGTGCTCACTAAATGTGCTGTTATTTCTCCGTTTGCTTTATGCTCTCCTTGTTCTGGTTGTTGCCTCTTTTACTTCCTTGGTGACCCTTCAAAACATGACCTGGACAAAATTATCCCTGTATTCCATGTTTTTCTTCTCTTGTGATACAGGAGCATATGCTCCCCAAACCAGGAATTCATCCATAGAACCCTGGGAACCTCAGTGGAGCAAAGAGCATTAGCTGTGTTTTCTAAGCTGAGAGAAAAAAAAGGTATCTCCACAGATTTTAAATGCTTACTGTAATCTTTGGGCCCTGCTTTCTCCAGTTCTGTTCATTGATAGATACAGAACTAATCTCATTTAGAAGCCATGGTGCTTTATCATTGCTACAAATTCAGATCCAGAGCTTCAGCCAGCCAAGCAAACCTGAGCAGCACTCAAAAAACAATATTATCTGAGAACTTTGGCTAAAATATCTGTGGGAGAGGCAGGCAGAGAATTCAGTTTACCTGGATCTCTCATAGCCATCTCAAACATGACAGGAAGCTATGTCCTCCATCTTCGCTCTCATTTGCTGGACAACCCTTATTTATCTCCTGAGTACAAATTGTCTTGTGCACTGAAGGAGGCATGGATCCTTTCAAAAAAGGTAACATACATGTTCTTGCAATCAAAGGAAGTGTCAAACGCACAAAAGAGCTTTAAGGCAAATTGAGGTTCCAAAGCAAATACGATGGAATAAGTAAGGTATAATATACAAACAATAGTGACAGGAAAAAAAGACAAATTAAAGCCAGTTACAAAGAATGGTTTCCAACAGCCAAGCTTATGTGAGATCCTTAGCTACCATGAGTCATCATCAGATTTCAGTGGAGCAATAGCATTACACATCACCTGGGAGCTGCTCTTTCCATTTTGTTCTTTCCTTGCATTTGAGTTCAAAAGAAGTGTATGCAAGTTTGATTATGAACACTATTCTTCATTAGCAGACACAAAGAAAATTAAACCAGGCTTCTTAATTGTTGCTCCTCCTGCTACAAAACTCCATGTGAGTGTCTGTAATGATGCTCACAGGTTACTGAAAGTAAAGCCTATTTATATCCATGGAAACTACAACAGATACAAAGAGCACAATAACACTATTTGATTGAGCAAATTCTCAGCAACAAAACATTCTTTTTCAGCATAGTCACCACCATTAGCTATGCATTTTCAGCAGCCAAGAGCAAGGACCTGCATGCTGCACTTGAAAAAATCTGCACCAGCAGAGGTGCCCCACTGTCACTGTTGCTCTTGCTGAAATGCAGCACTTGACACCTCACTGTGCTCACATCCACTGCTTGGTCTCCAAAAATGTTCACTAAGTGTCAGTGAATGTCAGTGGGTGCCATTTTTTCTACACAGAGGAATTCAGTGACGTACACATGACAACAAAACATAACGGGATATTAGTGGGAAGGTTCAACCTCTACTGCTGTACCACCACCATCCACCTCTGATGTCGTGGGCCAAGGGAATAAATTAGGAGGCATTACTTTCAGAGCATCCCTCGTACACCTGTCTCTTTGGATATCTGATTTGGATGTCACATCTGCTTTTTCATTGGTGCTCATAAAATATTAATATCCCTGCTGTAGCACTTAAAAGTCTCATTGTATTAGAGAATTTCTGTCCTTCCCTGCAGCAATTACATCCTTTTGCTGCACAATGACTGTTAGCTCTTATCCCAGTCTTCCTGTTTGTGGAGGGGAAATTTGGGTTCTTTGTAGAATTGTGGCATTTTTTATCTTAGAAAGGATTATTTCCTGCCTCGGGTTCAGAGATAAATGGAAATAAAGAAAGGGATTTTAGAAAGTAGAGATGGATTCCAGCTAATACAGATTATATTAGTACTACTATAACCCACATTATATTTAGTAGAAAACCTACACTCACTTGCTTTTTTTCTGAATTGCCTTCATTATATGGAAAATAGTGAACTCTACTTTTTACCCCACCAAGCTGAAGGACAATTCACTTTATAGAACGGGAGCAAAGTGAAAAGTGGCATGTCGCAGTTCAGGGAATGACGTCTAACAGTTTCTGGGTTTCTATAACTAGTTTGTCCTCCTGCCAGTAAAGGATGGCCTGAGTAGAACAGACAGGTGAAGGGTCAATCTGTAACCCAATTATCTGTAAGTCATTATTTCTATCATCCTTTAAGAAATATCTATTTTCTTGGTGAGATGCATTTGCCCCAGTGATACTAACAACCTTCACTGCTTCCCTCCTTCTCACAGGAAGATAGCAGAGCAGAGGCATTAAAGCAAGACTTATGCTGCTGCCCCACAAGAATAATGAGGTAGACACCAAAGACATAAGAGCCAACCACAAATGAGTTCAAAAAAAAAAAAAGGCAAATTAGAGATTTTAGACTCTCAGGAATATATTCACAATGAGAAAAACTTGATTTAATAAAGCCAAAAGTTTTAGCAGGAAGTCTATGGCTGTAGTGGCAAAAAAGATATCTCAGTTCCAATGTTCATTTGCTCATCAGTGGAGAAGGAAGAAGGAACATAACACATGATGTGTAGGAAATACCAGTTAGGTCCTGGCTCCAGCGATTTATTTTTTTTTTTTTTACATACTGAACGGTTTATACAAGATGGAGCTTCTCTTATAGGAAGGGCTGAGCACTTCCAGCTGAGTCTGAACTCGGAGGCTAAGCCCTGGAGTAGAGTATCCTGCAGTCCTGAGGCCAAGCCAAGTTCTGCCATTGGGTGCTGGAGGTGATTAATTGAACTTAATGCTTAACTGTCTCCATACAGCAGCTCCCCAAAGTAATGCACTTGAGGTTAAACATATGCCTGCTTGGTTGGGACCAGACCCTGAAAAAAGCCCTGATGTAAAGGCCAGACATATTTTAGCCCCACTGGCTGCTGTGCATGTCTGTGGAACTGGAGGTAGGGGATATGCTTTTGTGTTTAAGAATTATATTCAATTTGGCCCAGAATCACTAGGGCCAAGACTGCACACTGAGACTTAGTTCACCTGTCTCTAGCCAGGCTGGCTTCCCAGCTAAGACTTTAGAGATGTCCTAATTCTTGTGTCCACTTTCTGTGTCAGTGGACATGACAAGAGGCTGCAAGGTGGGTGCAGGTACATATACTGCTGCCTTGCTTTCTGTTGTTACACCTTTATCAGTTATTCCTGATCTTGCTCTTCAAAATACAACAGTTCCGCACATCATTGTTAGTATGTGAGACTTATGCATTTCTTAGGTCTCCTCCAGACACTCAAATGCTTGCTTAATTGCAAGTGTCTAATCGAATATTCAGTGATTACAAGTGAAAGTGTGAGTCCTAAACATGGAAATCATCTATCTTCCTGTGCACGTGCCTTTCCAGCTGGAGTAATGATACACAGAGGTAATGGAAAATTAGAAAGCAGGACAACAAGCCAGGACCATTATAAACTTGTCTTTCTGTGTGAAACATCTACACAATTAAAAATACTTTCTTTAAAGGGATAGGGACATGTATACTTATCCAGAGGGTAAGCAACATTATTGCCATTTAAGGAAATGACAATCAAAGTATTTGGTGTTTAGTTTTGTGGCTTGTGCTGAATATGTTAACATCTGGAGTAGGTTTTCAAAATGTCACTTTCTGTACACTCGACTGAGATGCATAGTTTAATGCTCATAAGGCCTCCAGCTTGCTGCAGATTGGATTGCAAAAAGAAAAGACCAGAGAAAATGATATACTTAGACACAGCACGAGTTGGAATTTCCCTCCCTCAGGAAATGCTGCTTGTGCCAAAGGAGCTATATGTTTACAGCCCTTGGTAACAAGAGCAGGGTGAGGGTCTGTATCCTTGGAGTTGTTCTGCAACATATGAACTTCACTAGGAGCAAGTAAGTCCTTATGAAATACGTAGCGTGACACTTTGAAATTATCAAAGACATCAGCTTTCTTGAAAGGACATCAATGGTAGGAAAATAATCATTTATCTTGATAACATTTTGTTTGTCTTCACTTTTCTGCGAAATATGCTATTTACTTTGATTCCTTTCTAGTGCAACACATACATAATAGATGACTGATACAGACCTCAGGTCCTGCACTTTGACTACTAGGCCCCAAAGAATAACCCTTCAAAGAGCTGTTTAGCTTAAATTGACTTGTTTTTATTTAAGTAGAACCATGGAGGGTAACTATGTTTTCTTCAAAACAAAGTGAACAAACAGAGCACCCCTAAAGGCCAGATTTTGATCTTTGAAAGAGGATTTTCACTTGATGCTGTTTTGCTGTTCCTCCCCTGATGGACCGTGCTCACTTCTTCACAAGCTGATGCTGACAGCGGAGGAGTGGCAGGGTCAGCTCTGGCCTCTTGTAGGTGTCTCCTGGTACCAAGGTGAAGAGGGACATCCCACCCTGTGCTTACACCAGGGCTTCTGGTCATTTAATCTCAGCCGCAGCTAACTCCATCCAGGGCATTCCAGACAGCTGTTTGTCTAATTTGTAATATGTGTCTTTTACATTTAGCATTTCTTATGTAGAATCCAGGATAGATGCAGCCTTTGGTTTCCACTCATGCTTTTTCCATGTGGTTTCAGTTGCGCTAAACTGTTTGAGAGCACACAAATTGTCTTTCTGTTTTTCTGTTGATGTATATCATGGATCAGTTTGATGAATATTTGTAGTGTAAAATATTGCTCCTTCAATGTATTTTGTATTTCACTTGTCTTTTACAGCCAACTATTCTGAACAGCTGAAAGCCGTAAGTTGGGTGAATAGATACATTGTTCATTTGCTGGGGTTTTTTTCCCTCCTGTCTCACATGAATAAACTACAGTGTTTCCGTATTGACTGTTTGGATATCTTCCATCTCTCCAAAGAAGAGAAATGATCTTCCTTTTTCTTGTCTGACTGCTAGCTTCTGTCTTATTTTCTGACAGCAAATGGGACCTCGAGCAGTCAGCTGTCTACACCCAAATCCAAGCAGTCCCCGATCTCCACACCTACCAGCCCAGGGAGCCTCCGTAAGCACAAGGTATTACGTTTCTTATACCTTACTACATCTGTTTCTTCCTTAGTCTACTCAGATGTGTAAGGCAGTTACATAAAGTCTTTATTCTCTTGAAACACATCTCCTTCAGGTGAAACAGTGAAGAATTCTTCTCATTTCCTAAAGTAATTGTCACTTTGGCCTATAGCAAAATAGGAACAGTAAGTAATTGAACTGTTCCTCCCATTGGAGTTATTAATGTGTGCTGAAGATTATCTGTATGGATCACAAAAGATAACTTATGCCTAAACTTGTATCATGTGGAAAAGTTCACAAGTCATGGATAGACATGAACTTCATTTAAGTGCTCCTCTCTTGAAAAGTTTTTGGTGTTGGCAAGTCTAGCTCATAAAGCAGCAGAAGAAATGCAACTGTAACTGAAGTTCTAAGATGTCAACTTAATGCTGCTTCTCAGGGATTTTTTAAATGATTTAAGGCAATGCTCTGTTTTGCAGGAAATGTGATTTTTTTTTACTGCCAGTGTAGTAATGGTATTCTGATACAGTAACTGTTTTCCTGGTAACATCCACAGCATCTAACACATTGCCTGGCATCCCACTAGAGATCAGTGAGCTTGTGCTGTCCCATAGTTTGTTCATTTATTGATTTATTTAAAATGTATAGAAGTAGTACAGCTTTGCACGGTTCTGCTATTATTATTACTGAATCCACTTTGTCATTTCTGTGGGCTTTCTCATTTCTCTAATAGCTGTAGCATTGCTGTTCTCTTCCTTGAACAGTTTTTGCTTGATATGAAAGGTGGAATTTGCATGTAAATTTAAGTATGAGTGAAGGTCAGTGGGATTTCTGCTATAGTAATCAGAATGTACCTCAGCCCAAGTATGATTTTAAAGCATTGCCTTGAAATTCTGGTAGACTGGAAGCCTCATTAAACAATTCTAATGGTGGTGAGGTTTTGCAGTCAGCTAGCCACATGTCGTCTCCTGTGGGCTAGATTGCACAAGCGGAACTGATTTTGCTTGAGGATTATGGTTTATCTCAAAGAGAAGAGTGGTAGCAGATGCTGGACTGCTGTTGTTAGTTGGTGGAAGAAAGCATAGCAAAGTCTCTGTGAAGAATCCCTAAAAATCCAGTGGGCTTTGGATTATAACTCTAGCATGTAAGACTTTGAATCACAGACCATTGGACATGGGACTGAATGGTACTGGGGAAGCCTGGGGTGGAATTTGGCTTCTCAAAAATCAGAGCTTTAAAATATTTCCAAAATACGGAAAGCTCGTAGTCACTCATCTTTGTTTTCACATCCTTTAAGAGAGGTATAGCTAAATCTAAATGAAATCAGTGTTTTTCTAAGGACTTCACTCTGGTCTCAGCTGCTCAGTTTAAAGTCTAAGGAAATGCACCAATTTTAACACAGTGGTTCCAAATTTATTATTATTTTTTAACTGAGAACAGGATCTGACCCATAGTCTGCTCTCAGCAACTGCTTGTGTGTTATTTCTATGAAAGTAATGCTATAAACTGCATTCATTGCTTCAGCAGCCAAGGACCTAAAGTACTTTCCAAACACTATCTCATTTAGGGCTTTGGAGATGAGGATTGGTTTTCTGGTAAAAACAAGTAAAACTCACCTTCCGTTATTTTTTATGCATGTTTTCAGCTGGCTGACTTATGACCTTTCCAGTGAAGGTCCTAGATCATTTATAAAAGATGATGACTGCTAAAGGCAGCTATGAGCTTCTCCACTAATTTAAGCCAGTCAGAAAACATGAATGTAGCATTTTAGGTTCCCAGATTATTCATGCATCATTGTTTTCCTCCCAGCAGCAATTTCCCACTTACAACGAAATCACTTTTTTATCCCCTCGTCTTCTATGTTGTGAATTCCCTTTCTATGCATTTGTACTTTGCTTCATGTTGCTCAGTTATTCTGTGTGGGGACCAGAGTTCAAAAAAGCCCAAAGATAGCTTTAGTCCTTCAAAAGGTTAGTGTTCCTAGATCCATGCAGAATTTCAAAGAAGAGAAATAAAATGGTTACTCAGAAAGAGGCCCTGAGAAAGTTTTATATTCAGTATTCCATCCAAAAAAATGAACTTTGTATTATGCTTTTAACCTCTGAGCAGCTTTCTGAATGATCAGAAATGGTTTAAAATAAAGAATACATCACGGGATGATTTTCTTAGAGATTTGTCCTAAGGGTAGCTGTCAAATAAAGGTAATACTCTATTAGACTCAGAGAGATCTCTTTAAGGAAAGTTTCTGCTCTTTCATGCATGTGCTGCAGTGGGCTCATTGATCTAGAACTGATAAAAAATTTCTTCTCAAACTTGTCACTGAACAGTCACCTTTCTTTTAGTACCGAGGTGCACATTCCTCCACTCTGCAATTAGCCTTATTTTATCCTCAAAGTAACTGGGCAACCATTCAGTAAGCACTGCATGAGAATTCCACCCTATCCCTATGAACTGCACAGAACTGGACCATCTGACCATCTCCTTTTGCATGACCAAAGGTGAAAACTGATTGTGTGAGTTAACATGTTTTTCTTTCTTCCTATAGGACTTGTATCTGCCTCTGTCTTTGGATGACTCTGATTCCCTTGGAGATTCCATGTAAAGCGACATGACGTTAATAGTCCATATTGCAAGCTATGTTTAAGATACAGTAGAGTACTTCTGCCAAGCTAAGCAGATAGGTGACTGGTGCTTTCAAATCAGACAAAGGACACACAGTTATATGTCATTTTTTTTCTGTGATTTATCCTCTGTACCACAAATCAACACCTACCAGTCTATAGAGATAGAGGGATACCATTATTTTAAGCAGAGGTGTAGGAATGCAAAATGGACATTGCCAGCAATTTTGGGCTGTTATGCCACTGATCCTGTGCACTTCCCATTTTCTTTTATTATTTTTTCTTCTCCTGCAAATACATAATTTTCCTAGTGACAGTAATGTCAGGCTCCCCCAGAAGTGTGTGAATCAGTCTGTTGCTGACAAATTTGCAACTCTCTACCTGTCCAAACTGCCAGTGTTTGCTTGTTCCTTGTTTGCAGCCCTGATTTTAGCATCTACATACTAACTAGTACTGTTTTTGTTGTTACAGGGCAGGAAGGGAAATGACTTTATTAGTTTGATGCTTTATAAGCCAGCAGAAGCTTGGACGAAATTAGGAGTGATTGCATGAGATGCTAAGTAAGGTTAGTACAATAGTGATTTTTCAGATATTTAGATCTTGGAAATTGTTAAATAATTAAGCAAAATAATGTAAGTCAGCTGAGTTGTCTAGAGTTGAACAGCTTCACATATGGTCCAAAACCACTGCTAGCTGGTAAGAAACTTTTATAACCACCCTATGGTATCTCTCTATCTCTGTTTATAGTAGTAATGCCTTGAGAACAGCCAACACTGAAAACACTGTGAGAATTTGTTTTCAGGTCTGACATCCTATAGGTCACTTTTTATAGCAAAAAATCAATACACTTTTTATAAAGGAAAACCTTGTATCTGTGTTTTGGAGTAAAGATTCAAGCTCCTTCTTTTTTATAGAAGCTGGTAATTTTGTTTTGTTTAAAAAAAAACACACTCAGAAAAAATGAACAAAAAAAACCAACCAACTGCAGAACAGTAATAATAACAAATCAGTTTAGAAATCTTGTCATCACTGCCAGAACAGACACTTGTAGGGGAAAAAAAAAGTCAGTTCAAAATATTGAATGTTTTGATAGTTTTTGTAATGTTTAAGACTATGTATTTGGTTTTTTACACTTCTGTATTCATAACTATGGCCAGATTCTCTACTTGTATAACAAATGGAACTTTGTGTGTTTGAAAACCCATATTTTAAGAAACTCTTCTATCTGACAAAAACAAACTTACTGTATTTAGAGAAACCTTTTGCTTTTAATAATCAGTAATGACTCCTACAGAATGCAAAGTTCATCTATTCACGCAGGGCTGGTGGTTTTTACTATGCCGAAATTTTGTTATAGGCTAGCTGGCATTGCCTCTCTTTCTCATGGAATAAGCTTTTGATGAAACTGATTATTATGGAACTTTACCTAAAGGAAATCTGTGCAATCAAATATTTCTTTGTTGCTCTATTTGCCTTTGTTTCAGCATATTCACCTATTCCTTATTCTCTTGCAACCCCTTGTGATTAGAATGAATTATAATGTGATGTTTGATGCTATATGAATGCTGGGTTGTTCCCAAAGCCACTCCATATTTTGTTTGCTTGCATTGCTGATATGAAACAATCTGTGCAGGCTATGTCTTTAGAGGTTCATGTGATGATACATATGATGAAACTTTAAAAAGATGCATCTGAGAGAGGACAGAATTGGGAATTGCTAAGGGGTCAGAGTTATGCACCAATTTTGCACCCTGTAGTTTTAGTGCATGATCTTTTACACAGAGTTTTGCAAAAGAAATCATTTGTGCCCTCAAATAACTTCATTTAATTGAGTAATTTGCTGACTATGTGACTGCTAAATGAAGATTTCATCTATTGTATGTAGAAACCTGGTTTCAGTTCAGAAGGCTAGAGGCTCACGGTGAAGCTTTGAAGTATGGGGGAAAGTAGTGTGGACAAAGCATAGGTGTAGTAGTCAGGAAACCTTCATTCGAGCTTCTGGCACTGCTAGATTTAGTGTCTGAAGGGGAGCAGGTCTGCTAGTAACCCTGTGCCTCAATAGGTCTACCCATCCCTTTGTGGATAATACTGTTCTACCTCACTGGGGGTTGTGAATCCAAATGTTGGTTAGCATTTGTAAAGTGCTTTCAGATCCTCTAACAGAAGGTGCTGAACTGTCCCGGGTGCAGATTTGGCTATGGATGCTAATTTTTGGCTGTTTAATCCACTAGGTGCTACTGTAGACACTAGTCTTGAGAAAACAGGGCTTTTTAAGCATCGGGATAGCAAAGGCCATGGTTATGCCAACACTATTGTTAATAAGAACATTTATCTTAGTAAAAACTCTAGTGAGATAGATATTTGTCATGCTTTTACCCTCTGTTCTGTTGATGGAAATCTGAGAGTCCCTCCACAGGCTTTGCCTTTCCAGGGACTCTGACTACTAGCCATGACTCAACCTGTTAAGGGATGGTGGACTTGGACTCTAGGCAGAGGTGCCATAACTTAGCGACACAGGCTGTTTCCTTCACAGCTCAAGTTAGCATGTCCTGCCACCTTCTTGTGAGTCCCTGCTCACCCAAGGAGGCCAGCCATAAAATTAGATCTAGGTTCTCTTGCTATTCAGCCTGAGACTCTCACCACCTTTCCACCAGGAAAACCTAATTCTTTGATACCCATAAGCAGTCTGAAGTGCTAGAGTTGATGGTGGTGTTAAAGGAGTCAGAGATATGCTTCCATCCAGTACCCATGAATTCAGTTTGTATAAGATAAAGCAGGATGCCAAAGGTCAAATAGACCTTCGGATGGATGGTTGTGAAGGTAGTTGTTGAGAGGTGGTTCCTTTCCTTCCTGCCATGAGTAGTGTTTGGTTATTTAAATATGCTCTTCCTTGTAGAGCATGCTAATAAATCAGTTAGGCCTTCTTCCTGGAGTGTACCTAGTGATGTATCTAAAACCTCATCCTGCACGTGCTAACTTGGGAGTTTTGTTTGCACAAGGATCATCCTGCGGTGGGGCTGAGCCCAGTAATTCCTTCAGGGCACTACCAAGGGAACCTGAAAAGGCCTAAAAGAAGAAAAAATCTTCAGAGGGAAAAATAGCCATTCAAACCTGCAAAAGCCACAAAGAAAACAGGGTATGAGGCCCAACTCCAAAGTTTTAAAAAGCAGTTTTCTGGGTAGAACTGCTTAGGCAGTAGATGTCAGTGAGCATTTCAGCTGCAACATATTGTTAAGTCTGCATTAATGCCAATATTGCATGAGGTCTCATACAGAAATGCATGTGGAATGTAGTGTACATTCAACACTAGGTATTTTTGGCTTTGTAGGATCTCTAACATAGATTTGATTACAAAGAGAAATAATGCACAGGTATCATACCTTAGTCGTTCAAATAGAGGAACAGCCTTGATTCAGCAAAGAAGTTAAATACATGCTTAAATTTTAGCTCGTGCTTTACTCCTGTTGATTTTTCACGAGATGTAAGCTTGGGTTTGGCCAGAAAGCTTTCCTGAACTAGAATGAATTAGGAATTACTTTCACTATACTGTAATAATTCCAGACCTTATGAGATCCTGGAGCAAATGACTGCAATTCCGTTATATACTCCAGAGTTTACATTTTATATATTTGCTACATTTGCAGGCACATAAAGCACTACAGCATGTGAGGATTTGCCATATTAATTCTGCTATGAAAACCCTATCTAATTTCCCCCATGAGGCTGCCTTTAGTGTTTTCAGAAACTAATTGAATCATTAAGACTATATTGATTTAAAACAATACAGTATTTAAAAGCAAATCTGAGAGACTCCTAAGGTGGTACAGAGCTTTGTTTCTTTGAAATCTCCCTTAATTTATTCAGTATCCAGTATATTTTAGCAAATTGCATATAAAATTATATAAAAAAAACAATTTCCATATATAATCATTAGTAAGGAATTAGAGCAATAACCTTCAGCCACAGAAAGACCAATGTATTTAGTCTTCATACCTTCCCACCATGGTCTCGACTGTAAAATATCAGGGCAGTGCAGCAAAGTTCTTGAACCTTAGGATTTTTGTCACTTGTAAAGCATTTATATTCCAAAGTTTCTGAGTTAAAACTCCATCTGATATCAGATTTGGAACTAGTTCATTTCCACCAACTAGATAGCCAACCAAGTCTCTACTGCTTGAAGTAATTTTGAAAGAGTTTGGTAATGGAATTCGACCTTGGTCCACTCTGTAGTTGGAGATGTAAATAGCTTTTGCCTTCTGTTGTCTGTGTTTCCTATACCTGAATATTATTTACAGTATCATCAGAACCTGAAAAGCCTGTTTTCATAGGCAACAGAAGAATAATTCTGCTTAGAAAAGAACTTCCACATCTCTCTTTCTCATTTATCTAGCACACATGTATGCATGCAAAGAATCACACAGTCTAGCTATTACTTCTCTCATTTCCTTGAACAGTGGTCTTGAAAAGAAAATAAAGAGGTAGGACCAAAAATTTTGGCTAACAGCAAAACAGTGTTACATTCAAGCATTTTTAATAGGAAATACTGGTATAAAAGTGTTAGTTTTCCCTTATTGATATGGATACTGATGACATTTTCTAGGCTGCCTTGTGTTTGCTTTTCCATGCCTTTGCACTGACTGCTGATCTCATTGCAAACTCAAAGAAAACCTTTTGAAATTGCTCCATAACGCCATGCTGAATCCCGAAAGAGACACCATTCCAGTGACAGCTATCCCTGGAAGTTCCACCCTCTCTGCAGGGGTATGGTATGGATCTTACAAGTATGAGCCTTCTTTACCGTAGTAACAACATAAGCGTATTTTGCTATGACCTCGTTGGCACCCTATATCCATTCAAGGCAATTGGAGAGATATCTTTGGCTACAGTAAAGCAAGAATTGTTTTTAGATAAAGGAAGAAAAGATAGCCAAGTAAAACAGGTATAAAGTTAGTCCAGAAAGTGTCTCCACAAGCTAAGACAATCCACAATCAGACAAAAGCTATGTAGAGGTGTATTTATCATACAGGGGGTGCTGATCACAACCAAGACAGAACAAAACATTTTCTTTTCTCTAATGGTAAGTTAGGCTCAAAATTATTTTTCTGGTTACTGATGGAATCAAATTAGAATGGTATTTGGGACTGGTGGTGTTGTTTGTAGAAGCAAATGGATGGCACAGAATAAATATCTTCTGCTAATGTAGGTAAAGCATGATGTCAGCTCAGGCAACAGGATTAGCATGTTATACAAGATACTAGAGGAGATCCATCTGAATCATCACCACCTTGGTGTATTGAGGCGAAGCAGGTTAAGTCTTTAAGTGCCTTCCAACATGCGTTGGGCTTCAGAAGCAGGACTACATGTGTCCAACAAGGCCTAGGTTAAATGGCCTTGACAAAAGTGGACAGGACAGTCTAATTCTTGAGCCTCTTGAGATGATTAGCCCATCTTGTTTTTATGCAGTCAGCTCTAGAAAGTGACTGTCTCCAGGATCACAGACTTCTGGCTGATGCCTTTGTCCCATCCATATGAACCTGAGCAGGCCTCTGTGCAGTGTCTCAGGAAATGTTGAAGCTGAGCCCTGTGTCTCACAGTGCAGCCACTAAACATTGATAGATTGGGCTGGGCTGGGTTCTGCTGCATCAGCTATCAACCCTGTTATTCAGGTATTCTTCACCCTCCCTCTTTGCCCTGACTTGAGATCTGGTATCTCTCCTGGGTGCCTCCAGGTTAAAGCCTGGGGCCAGCATGTCTATAGACACCTGTTATTTTGCTGTTGTTATTTTTTTCCCCTCTGGAAATGTTTGAGGCATTTGATGTTCACAGGTCTGGGACTAAGCTGACAAGAAAAATAGTTAATATCCCTACAGGATGGGAGATGCTCAGAGATTATAAGTGGATGGATGGAAAGGCTTTTAATCAGCGATGTCACTGCATAGCTGCTCTAACAGAATCCTAATTGTAGGGCAGGGTAGGAGTACTACTTCTGCAGGGGAAGATGCAGAGCTTTAGGGTCACAGACCACTATCCCTTCATCAGGACACTGTTTAAAGAAGGTCAAAAACACTGACACCAATGTTCATGCAGTAGATGAATTTCTGAGAAAATGAGACTCAAGCCTAATGAATGTAACAGTGGGAATTCAGAGCCATTGGTCTTTAGTATAACTGTGAGCAGATCAGTTCTCCCTGTGCCACGCTATCCCAATGCATAAAGAGATGACCATAGCACTCATCTCCATCCATAAGGTGCTTTGAGATCAGCTGATATACAGAGCTATGGAAGAGCTACCTCTTAAGCTCTTAATTCATTATTATTGAAGTCTGAAAACCCTATAAAAGCAGATTATGGTGCATTCTCTTAGACAAGTCTTTTCAGGAACTCCCAACTTTTCAGGAGTCTCCAAAAACCATGATGTAAAACTGCTTCATTATTTTACTAGTGGTGAAAAATAGACGCACCACTTCTAGTTTTCCCCAAGCCAGTGGGGGAACCAGCAGTGTCTCTAAGCGCAAGGCCACATCCAACATCCAGGTTCTCTCATCTGGAGCTGCCACATCTGGCCTGAACACAGTCCCCAGCTGCCCCTCTTTTTGTTACCTCTACATGTACGTATCAGGGGGCAACGCATGTTACCATCTGAAATGGAGGCCATGTATTTTTATGTAATGAATAAGTCTAATGATTTCAGTGGCCTTCTACCAAGAGAACAGTGGGCCTGTTGTTGAAAGCTTGCTTGTTCAGAAAGCGTTCATGGGAAAGAACTGCCTTTCAGTCTTCATTGCTTAACACACTTATTCTGGCTCTTGCTCTATCACTCAATGAACTGTAACTCACTGGCTCTGAAGCCATTTTAGAGCTTGCCTAGGCCTGACAGTTTGCCACTCAAATTATTGAAGCAGGAGGATTCCCAAAGGGAATTAACAAATCTTTGCAGCAATTAGAGTCTGTCAGCTGAGACAAAGAAAGCTGCACCGTTTGAGAAAGATGCCATGATGGCTATTGTCACAGTAAACAAAGAAAAAAGACTTGTTTCCAAGAGGAATGGTAGGGGGCATTTGTTGCGAGATCTTTACTGAGTGATGAAATGAGCTTGAACATCACAGAAAATCGGATGGAAGGGAGAGTGTGAGGCAGTGCACTGGAAACATCAACAGCATTGATGTGTGGGAATAAAGAAAGATGAGAGCCAAGAAACTCCAAGGAGAAACAAAAGGGGTAGTGCAAGCTGCAGATCTACAGCTTGGGTCTGGATGGAAAAGCAGCAGGGGTTTCTGGCTGCGTGTTGAGAGTGCTATTGCCCCTGCAGGTATCTAAGTTAGGATGCAGGCTGTCTGCCACAACAGCATGTGTCCTGCTCCCACTGGCAGAAATAAGGTCACACTTGGCTGCAGGCAGAAGAACTTGGTTTGAAATTCCTCCTCTGCCCCTGTTTTTCTCTCCTGCTGGCATATGGATGTCTGTGTCATCCCTAAAAGGGTGAAGGGAAAATCCAGCTCTTTGCTGAATGACAGCACCAGACTATGGTTTGGTTTTATTTTTATTCCTTCCTATTAGGTCAGAAATACAATTTCATCAGCATGCACTGGCTCAGTGCAGGTCTGGCACACTGGGGAATTGCAAGACATGTATGAGAGGATAATGAGGGCATCTCTGAACCTCCTGGCCCTTCCCAAGGAGTGCAGTAAACTGGAAGAACCATCAACCCTGTTGCACCAAGGTGATAAGTTCAGACAGGCTTCTGGAAGAGGTTACCGTGAACTGCTGTGCAGGCAGAAGGGTTGATGATGATCTTGTCCATGAAATCCCTAACTACATATGTAAAAGCTGTCGCATTCACTAAATCAATGGAAAGGCCATGGTGAACAGGAGGATCTGTGTTTAACACTGGTTTTCTCATGATAATCTTTCTTCTAAATTCAGTGGAATTACAATACTTGTGAATTTAATGCTAAAAGGCATGAGAGGTGATTTATTTGAATACATTTTTTGTTGTTTACTCTCAGACTTTCTATTCTTTTTTTTTTTTTCATAAGGATTGCAGCTCTTTATTTCTGTAGATTCTCTGACACTCAGTGTAACACAAGCAAAACCCAAAGCTCCTAATTCTTCATTGTTTAAAACAGGCAGAAGCTCCTCTGTAATTATGGGAGCTGAATCCATTTGGTCCAAGTTTGGTCTCCTATGTCAAAGATTGATTACTGTTAGTAATTACTGTGTGATCGATTAGGTAAGAGCAGGTTCCGTTTCCTGGCTGACAACTGCAGACTCTGCAGAAAAAATCACATTGACCCCAGCTAGAAAGTGATCTCTTTTATAAACCTCTAATAGAAAGTGATACATAGGAGATATTTTGTACAGTTTTATTGTAATTAATGATAAAGCTAAAATAATTTCACATGTTGAAATATCTTAAAACATTTAGGACTGGAAATTAAACAAGCAGCATAGTAAATCAAGGTCTCTTCTACAAATTCTGATCCTATAGAGTCTTTATCTTCCTTCTCACCTCAGTCTATCAAGACATGCCCTAAGCCCACCAGGCTTACAGAAAACAGCACTTCTTTCGGTATTTTTCTACCCTAATCCCATCTAGTGCCAAGCAGAACAGAGGTTTATGGTTGGCTCAGTTTTTAGAGAAAAGTATTACCAAATGTCTCTGAATAGAAAAGGATGGTTCAGTTCTTTTTTAGGTGGCTTCTCTAAACTCAAGGCTGCTTTTGATTTTATTCAAGCTGGTTCTTCCATCTTATTTACAATTAACACATGCCTAAGTTATATATCAGAAATCTGTATTAACTTGAGTCACGTTTGTACAGTGAGGGTTGCTGTGGAGCAAAGTGATTTGCCTGGTACATGCAGTCAGGGTGAAACATGTGGTGGCACTTGGTCAGGGTGGACCCAAACCAAATCCTCATTCTGAATCCCCAAGATTCTGAGAAACCCATGTGCAGAGTCATGCTTAAGAAATGTCTGTAACAAGCCAAATGGACCCCTAGCTGGGGTCCAGGCCCAGTACTAGAACTGAGGAATTTTACCTTCAGAGAATCCCTATGCAACATTCATTGTTGTTGTGGTTTTGTTTCATTTTGGGAAATTCCAGCATGGCTGCTTTTCTCCATCTGCTTCCAACCACTGTACGGCAGGTACAGATGGGGCTTTAGTTCTCTTCCCTTTGCAGGTGGCAGTTGAAATGTAGTGATGTTCTGTCTCCCTGTCATGCTGACCACACAGTCATTGATGGGTTGTAGAACAAAGTGGCTGTTTTTCTTTTGTTTCCTTCTTTACATCAGAAGAGCTTTTTCCAGATTTAGTGTGATATCTAACAATGTGTCTCCTTAAGAAGAATGTCTAGGGAGCTAATTGCACTGTTAATTGGTGTTTATAGATAAGTTGAAGCAGAAGTATTGAATGTAAGAACAAGAAAGCCTGTGAGTTATAATTACATGCTGAATTCTGACATGTAAAATTGTTGTTAGTTTGCTTCTTATTTAAATTATGTGTGATCCAAGCAGTTTTACCACCGTGGCAGTACTAGTACAGCTGTGATTATCAGTTTGGAAGACATCTAGGGTCTTCTAGAAAGAAGAAGTCTGTGTAGACAAATCTATTCTCTGAACTGACGACAAATTCCCCTCCTTGATATTCTGCGTTCTATGACACCGTCTAGTCTAGAAGCACAGGACAGGAGTAGCAGCTTGTTGACTTCGCTGTTACTAGCCTTTGCCTGTTTTCTTAATCAGAAATAAAATCTCAAGCTAAGGTAAGTGGCTCTCATCACATAAGCCTGGATTCTTCACGCCACTCTTCTCTGAAGAGCACAACCTGCCTTCACACATAGCCCTGCGCTCTGCAGCTCTCTCTGAGCTGCCAGTCTGCCCAGAAGTGGTTTTGAGGGAGGGAGGTATGCAGCTGAACTAGAACCTGATCACGGATTACTGTCTTAGGTCATTCATTGAGTTTGTATGATTTCATCATTAATAACAAAGCTGCAATATAGTATAACTGAGAGACCACAATGTATTTTCTATTGCCATTCAGTGGGTGGGGGTTGGAGGGGCAGCCGGGTTTAAAGTTTAGCTGGTATACTTTAAACTCTGTGTACATAACCTTGGAGGACACATGGGTGGTAAGGGTTGAGTTACTGTTTTGTTGGATTGGTAAATTTCATTTTGGTTTTGTTTAAATAGTAAGGTATTTAATTAATGTCATTGTACAAAGAGCTATTAATTTAAATGATGCATTTGTTCTCCTAAAACAGATCTATCTAAACTTTCTTTTTGGCAAGCCTGCAGCAATGCTACACATAGCATTATGTTGACTTTTGTACTTTGGGGGAGTACGTGGAAGGGGAGGGGAAATGCTTTCCTCTTCAGACAAACAGTGTTGCCCATAGTTAACTTTCTGCTTGGGTATATAACTTGAGTTCCCTTTACTCCAAATTTTCATGTGAAGTTCTCTTAAAGGGACAGAACAAGCAGAGGTTATGCCAAAAGATCTCAATTGTATCATCTTGTAATATATTGCAGCTTTATGCCAATGATTCCTTGCTTACCTGTACACAGTCCATGCATGTTTTGAACTAATTTTGCATTCTTCACTTGTGGTGAGTTATTTAGCATTTTAACCACCTTTTGTGCCATTCAACTTGTACAGAAAACATTTTTATCGACGTTTTAAAGGGAGGGGAAAGAAAAGAAAAAACCCTTCTGCTCCCTAGTTGTAGGTAGAACTCGATTACTTAGCAAACAGATGTAGATGAGTGGTTGTAGTGTTAGAAATGTTAGCTTGCTCGTGAACAAGCTTTTGAGAGTAAATGCATGGTCTTGTACTTCTCTTAATTAGCTTTTCCTTTCCTCCTGGAAAGATTCTCCCCCTCTCTCTCTATTCTATCTTTGTCTCTCTCGTGGTTGTAAAGTACAGATTTGGGCATAAATAAAATGATATACAATGAGGTTTGAAAAGCAGTTCTCAACAGATTCTCTTGGAGAACTTATTTCTCACTGCGCCCTGCCTTGGCACTTTGATTAGACTCTTTCAAGATAAAACAGATGGAGAACAATCACCTGTTGCCTCTGCTTGAACTGGGGAACAAGTTAATCTTTGGAAGTTTGCACCACTGGTAAACAATGAGATCTTGCTGATCCATTGCAGCTGAGGCATGTGGCACGTGGGCTACTGGCCGTGGCTTCCACACAGGTTGTTTTACATGGGACTAGTCCCACGGCCCCTGATTTGCAGAGTTTGCACGCACTTTTTGATTTTCCTGGATACACAGAAGAGGGGAGATAGTGGATGATATATAGGAATTATGTTGTTGGGTTCTGCAGGCAGCTCCTTCTCCACAGTCCCAAGCTCTGGGTTGAGTACACAGGGCTTATTATTGTATAGCCGTGGTTCTGTTGGCAAAGGAGGACAGGAAATAAAGGCTAGGAAAAGAGGGGGTCACACATAAAGATGGATTTTGTAAGAAATGGACTTAAAAAATCCCCCCCAAAACCTGCCTCAAAACCACAAAGTCTACCTTGATCCACACATTTATTCCCCACGCCTCTTCTCCCTTAGCAGAATTTCCTTTTGTTAGAAGATTTGACTTTCTAGAAAAAAAATCCATTTTTGTGAGGTGTTGTGAACTGTTTTTACTACTTGTAACAACCATCCCAGGTCTGAGTATTCTTGTAATGCAATGCCATGCAGCAGAGAACCTGTCCACTTTATAGCTTTGCTCTCAATATTTGTTACTCATTGTTTTCTCATCTAAATGTACATTTGCAAGATGTGTGTAATGTCATTTTCAAAAAATAAAATTTGGTTTCAATATTTAGGCCGATAAAACCTTTCTGATGCTTTTATTTGGCAAGCATGTGTTTACTATGGCTTATAAATTACAGTGGTATTTGTTCATTTTTCTTTGTCAACTTTCCTACATTGATCCCGGTTGTACTTGCACAAATGCAGAAAAAAAGACCAATGAAGTTTGTCTGTCTTGAATTAATTATGACCCACATCTGCCTGTCTGAAACAGCCTTGACCTGTAAAGGATCCATCCTTCTGACTAAAGGGACCCACTGTAGGAGATCTGGAGAAGCCAAGGGCAACTTTTTCCTTATGTGCAGCACTTCAGTCATAACTGTGGATTCAAACCAGCAGGATCTGGCCCTTAGCCTCACCTCTTCCTTAGCAGCAAGGCTTCAGCAGCAAGGGATTTTTGGTCCCACATCAGCTTTGGGAGGCTTGGTAAGATTTGAGAGAGATGCTGTGTTTGTCCTCCATATCCACGCAAGCCTGAAAAACCTCTCAAGTTCTGCTTTCACAGCTACCTCATCAGAACCACAGTGAAGACAATGGCATTTTTCTTTGTAAGCCTGAAAAATAAGGCTTAGACCTTCTCATTTAATTATATAGTGCAAGCTACTTTGCTGTTTGTTTCTACTTGACATCTGCAGATTTAAAAGTGAAGGTGGTGAGTCACATCTGCTCATCCCTTCTGTAGACCAGGCTGCCACGAAAGAGCTCAAATTCTTCCCAAAGAGACATGCTCAGATGGAGCCCTTTATAGAATCACAGAATCATAGAATTGCTCAGGTTGGAAAAGACCTTCAAGATCATCAAGTCCAACCGAACCTACCCATACTACCCTAACTCTACAACCCACCACTAAATCATGTCCCTGAGCACCACATCCAAACGGTTTTTAAACACATTGAGGGATGGTGACTCAACCACCTCCCTGGGGAGCCTGTTCCAGTGCTTCACAACCCTTTCTGTAAAGAAGTTTTTCCAGATCTCCAACATAAACCTCCCCTGGCACAACTTGAGGCCATTTCCCTTTGTCCTGTCACCTGTCACCAGTGAGAAGAGAACAACCCCACTCTCACTGCAATCACCTTTCAAGTATTTGAAGAGAGCAATAACATCTCCCCTCAGCCTCCTTATCCTTTCTTTTTCTATGGTCACCACATTTCAGTCCAAAGAGGGCTGTGCTCTTTGTCCTCTAGATCCAGAGGAGATCCTATGCCAAGCGGCAAACAGCACTGAGGCTACCAATACATCGCCCCACTTGGCTAGTTACTGGCACCCATTTGTCATTATCTTGGCATGCTTGAACAGGCCAGAAAAAGCACATACAGTACAGCACTGTTTGCAATGAAAGACCACACTAAAAAAAGTTCCCAGAATAAAACCAGTAGAAGAAAAACAGCCTTTATTTGAATGTGCATGAATTGAAACTGAAGCAAATGTTAACAGAAAGGCAGAACAAGTACTGGAGAAAATACTCTGCTTGTGTCTTTTTGCATATCAAGAGCAAACAAAGCACTCTATTGTCTTTTCGAGGGGCTACATATTAGATGAGATCAATAAAAACACATACAAGTTAGTGCTTCTGCCTATGGAAAATGTTCTGGAAATGGCAGGTTTTAAACCCTCACACCACTGTGTGCATCTATCACAGCTATTCCAGAAACTCTAGATAGTCAGCAGAAACCTAGACGTGCATAGTGTGGTACCAAGAGCCGGCACTGGGAACCTGTGGAAATACTGCTGCTGTCTGACACATATGAATTATTCCAGATTTACAGCCATGCACAAAAGAACAAAATTAAGTTTCTGATGTCCAGCCTTCCTGCTACATCAGCCCAGATTAATATAGAAATGCATGTCAGGTATTTCTGAATGTAATGTTTCATCAGAGCAGCAAAACAGTGTTTGTTTCCAAAAGCTCTAGGTCTAAGCACATTGGCCGTATGTGGTGTCAGTTGTTTGGGCAGAAACAGATGTTTTGGCGTGGCTGGAAAACCTCTGGCTGGTCTCTAGACCTAATCCCTATTACTTGATGCTCAGACATTTCTTGCCGTACAGTATGGTTCTAATCAAAGAAAACACACTTTTTGCCTGTCAGGCTTGCCAGCTGCACATGATCCAAGTTTTCTGTGGTTGCTGGCCTTAAATTCCAGCCCAAAATATGGCAGCCAGACCAAGAGGAATAGAACTGGGCTCTGTCAGCTTAGCTCTGTGAAATGCTGAACAGGGTTGTAGCCTCAACTCTCTGGCTCCGTCGTTATGCGGTGATGTTTAATCTTATCTCTTCTGTAAATAAAACACCTTTAAAAGAGTCAACAAATCTAAAGCCTTTACACAGTTCCTTTGGTAGTCTGAGCTTGTCCCTTGTTTTCTACAGCAGCCATCTGCTCTGCTGCCCCAATCTTTCTCCCAAGCACACCTAAACTTCAAAAGTATAGTTTTCCATGCAAGTATCACCTTTACCACAATGCAGGTCTTACACACGTGCAAGTAGATGCAAACCATCTGGAAAAAGAGTCCGTATCATTTTTGGTTTTCTTTTTTTCTTTTTTTTTTTAAGGCACCAGATCAGCAATATTGAATTTTACAGTCCCCAAATAAGTAAGAGAACTCCAATGGTTTGAAATCGTTAGGCTTTCAGCCCTGTATTTGCAATATGATTAACATGAGTAATACCCACGCAGTCTCTGTGTGGTGCACTGGATTACAGTTGGACCCCTTGTGTTAAGTCTTACAACATTATCAACTGTGCATAAGAGAGTAATGTTATACGCTGTATGGTTTTAATCACCATATACACATCTTTGACACTGAAAATAACAATAATTATTCATCTTTAATCTGTATTTTTATTCACAAGTAGGTCTACCAAATTTCAAAACTCTCATCAGTGTTTTACATAAAACTCTTCCCCTGAGATCCCAGAAAAATCCCATTTCACAGGGGCTGTGACTCTGTTCCTCTAAAACCCGCAAGTAGCACATACTAAATGAAGCAAACATTTATATTTATTTTATGTTGCTCTTTGAGGTTATACTGGAGTGTAATAAGGCACTGAGTACCTCAAATGCCATTGATCTGCCTCGGGGCGAAGAGCATGAATGATTTTGCAAGCCATGTTTTACCTTTGGACAGAACAAGCAGGCATCAGGAACACCAGTGACATGCTCACAGTCTGAACAGTGAGACAGCTGGAGCCTGCGAAACACCTCTCACTGCACAATCATAGAATTGTTTGAGTTGGAAGGGACCTTTGAAGGCCATTGCTCCAACTCCCCTGCAATGAACAACGACACCTACGGCTCGATCAGGTTCTCAGAGCCCTGTCCAGCCTGATTGAGTGTCTCCAGGGATGGGGCACCCACCACCTCTCTGGGCAACCTGTGCCAGTGCTTCATGGCCCTTACTGCAAAAAAACTTTCCTTATATCCAGTCTAAATCTCCCCTCTTTAGGAGACGCAGTGCTAGCCCTGTGGTGACATCCCCTCCTCTTTGCCTCTCCCACCCCTGCTCTCATCCAAACTCCAGTTTCTAGGCCACCAGCTACAGCGGAGTTTTACTGGAGTGGTTTGTCATTGTAAAGAAACACCTTCTCCCAAGGACATCCTCCTGTTTTGCTCAGTACAGTGTCTAGCTGGACCACCAATATGGTATAAAGCAGTGGAAAACACAAGAGCCAGTAAAGGATGCTAAATGAGTAACAGTAAGTCACTTTTGCTGGAAGCTCATATACTTTAAGCATAGGTCTTCCCAAACAGTGCACCCAAATGGATGTTAGCAGCTGAACAGCTGTTTGAAACAGATTAGAGTTGTTTCTTCTGACAACTGTGCTCTAGCCCTGATGTGTGTGTCATCTTCTACTTTAAGTGTTCGGAGTGTGCTTTTAGCACCCGCATACAGCTATGGGAAGTGCCATTAAGATCATTAAACCTCTGTTCTAGTAACCACAAGAGTGACAGCCAGGAATGAAACCGGAGCTGTGGAGAAAAAGGTTACTTCTGAAGGTCTCTGACAACATGTCCTTTCAGTGGCACAGGCTGCCACTCACACAGCAGCAATTTTTCACAGCAGCTTCACTGCTTCTAACAGTGTGTGGAGGCTGAAGGTCAATCAGAGAAGGATTTTCGATCACTGGAAATGACGCTTCATACCTGTGTTCAGATCTTGGTTTTCCTGAGCTCCAAGCAACAAATTATGAGGCTGGTCACTTTCTCAGATGCACTTATTTACTGTGTGTCATAAAATTTTGCAATTTTAAAAATTTCTCTCAGGGGTTGCTACTGCAGGCCTGCTGCTTGCTGATCTTCAGACAGCATATCAGTCAGTGTTTTTCCACCTCCAAAAGCAGAGATGTCTGAGTGATAAGTGCATTCATAACCACAGGGAGGTCCTCCTGAGAGCTGCAAAAACACATTAGTGGTCTGAACATCCCAGTGGCAATACTTCAATTATATCAGTGTTTTATCAGTCCCATTAGGCTGACCTGCAGCTCTAGTTGCCTTAAAAGCTTATGAAAATGTGGATGTGGGAGGCATGATTAAGAGCCTGTGTGCACCAAACAGTGGGACATGGTCCAGGGAGCTGAGCTGCACAGGCCTGCAGCACTAGCTTGGATCCCAAAGGCAGCATGGGTGCATTGCATGGCTGGGCACTCTTGGGACACAAAGGATCACTGTAAGACTGCCAACGCTTGGTAGAGAACCCTGGAGCAATCGGTGACCTTCTTCCCACAGGCAGTATGATCTCCTTGAGTCTTCAGCGGCTGGTGGAACAGGGAATACAACTGCCCTTCCCGGGGGACACGAATGGGGCAAAGATGTAATGTGACATATATGGCCTCAGTTCTGTTGTAAAGTATGGCAGCAAAGCCAACCTGAGCTTGTATTAACACAGTACAGCAGCCTGACAGGAGAAAGTGGAAATAATCCTACAAAATAGGAATACTGCATCTGTTCGCACCCAAATCTGTGACCAGCCTATAAAATATGATTCTTGCAATACTGCTTAGAAATCTGAACAACATCTAGAGCAGGATGCGCTAACAGTGTCATGATTAATAGCTTGCCAGCCTAGTCTTTGGAGAACAATGCATTTGTGCACCCAGGAAGGAAAATCTTTGGAAAATGCTGTTCTGTCACAAATTGTTCATGCTTTAATTAAGAAGTCCTCATCAGGGAAGACGATAACCATGAGATATGTGAGGGGAGGAACACACTTGATCTATAATGAAATCAACTCTCAAATGAGGTCGCCACCCATGTACTACTATGCACATACAACAGGAAGATGAGCCAAATGTGGTGAGATGAGGCCAAGCTTTTGTAGCTCTGCAAATGAATAGGTTGTCCTTTGGGTGGGAAGGGGAACTGAAAGGGGAGGCAGTGTAATTATGTGTTGGAAAAATGAGGGCAAATGTGTCCTGTGCCCTTCTCATAGCTCCTTCTAAAGCATACTTTCCTTATGCTACCACCTCATGAAAAAGAACTCTGGGACAGACTGCCAGGCACACATGGACAAGAACAGCATCCTTGTCATTGCTTACTCCATTAAACTAGAGATGGAGATTTAGATACAGAAAAACAAGCCTGCCCTGAACATCCTCATTCTTGAAATCTAAATGACTCAAGATGCTCTGCTGCTGATTAGAACATTAGTTCAGTTGTCAGTAAAACTGTTGGGGAATTGCACTAGGAAAAGAGTAATTAGAGCACCAGGCTATGACTCAGAAGACCTGGTTTCAGCTCCTAACACAGCCACAGGGTTCTGTGTGACCTGCAGAGTCACCTAGGGCCAGAGCAAGAACATGGGGCAGATGCCCAAAGTGCACTTGGGAGTTTCTTTCACTTCAGGTGCTGGTGGGAAGAATAACCAAGAGTTTTACATGTGAAACTAAGGTAGCTGCTGAGAGTTATCAGCACCTGAGGATCAGCTGCAGAGCCAAGATCTGATGAGCACAGGCCTGGACCCATTTCCAGCAGATAGCTTATTCCACCTATCGTTAGACTCCACCTTACCATGATGCCTTGGTAAGTAGTTTACATATAATGGTGGCTGATGTGATGAAACCTATATATGGCTCAAGTGGTGCTTCTGCAGCAGCATCCTATTGACCACAAGTGATGTGGGAACTGACCAAAGCCCCTTCCAACTCCTAGTGTTAAACGAGTTTATGAATTAAGCCCATTGCAGAGGGGCATTGCTCCTACAGGTCTTGCTGACAGTTCAATCTGAGAGATTTTCTCATGACCCTGAGTAAGGAATGGCTTTATCCAAATCCCTCTGAGAAACAAGAGTGCTACAGGCAATGTTTTAAATATTTAATGTTTACACAACACTCAGAATACCAATGGCAATTCAAAGAGAAGGGAACTCCTGTCTTCCCTGCGCTCCTTGGGGAGTTTCCTCTTCATGTGCATTTTTCAGCATGACTGATATCTGCCTACATGAGCAGCAAACAGCTGCCCGTGGCGTGTCCCACGCGCTCGGAAAAACAGCGGTGTGCCACGCAGGACCTCGCCACCAGTGTGCGAGCACCTCGTCATCGCGGCCACGAGAAGGCTAGAGGACGTGCCCAAGGGCACAGGTGGACGTGGACCAAGCCTGCTGCTCATTGCCACTCCCTGTGCCGTTTTCCTCCCTCAACACAAAGCTGCAGGCGGGCACCCAGCTCTCCGCAAGACGGGCTGAAGCGGCGAATCCCCAAACTCGGTCCGCGCGCAACTCTCCGAGTAAACGGCGCACCTCAGAGGAAGATGGCGGCGGGCAGCGCCCGCGGCGGGAAGGAGCCCGCCTGGCTCTGAGGAACGGCCGCGACCGTTGGGCGAGGCCGCCACCTAGCGAGCGGCGGCGGACGGACCCGCGGCCCGGGCAGCGGGCGGCGGAAGGAGGAGCGAGCCGTGCGCCCGAGCCGCTCCCGGCTGCTCTGGGATTCCGGCCGGGAGTGTGCGGTGCTCTATCCACCGGCACCAGTCACGAGGGAATGTCGAGAGCCCCTCAGCAGAGGATGTGCCGCTGTTTCCACGGAGGGCTCAGCACCGTGCCGTGGTTGGGCTCTGAGGGGCTCACAGGTGATCCGGTGATGTCCATTCAGTGAAGCACTGCGGACTTTCTCTCAGGCTGTGCCTGTCCTGGAGCCATTTTCCTCTGCTCTGTTTCAGGCCCCTTTTCCTCCATGATGGACCTACCCAAAGAATATCCAGAAATGGCCGCCTCAGCTCTTGTTCCCAAAGGGAATTCAAGGAGTGACTATGTTAACTTGTTTTGTTCCCCCCCCCACAATTTCTGTTAAAATCATCAGTGTTTATGAATGCAGAATCAAGTCCTTTATTTCGAAAGATTTAGAAATTCTGTGTTTAATGTAATTGGAGGATTAATCCCGTATGCCTGCACTGAGACCCCTCAGTGGCTACAGAGCTTCTCTGGGAGCTGCAGCCCAAGGCAAAGCACAGCCCCTTAGAATCATGGAATCACAGAACTGTTTGTGTTGGAAGGGACCCTTGCTGGTCATCACTCCAACCCCCTGCAATGAGCAGGGACTGCCACAGGTGCTCAGAGCCCCATCCAGCCTGACCTTGAGTGTCTCCAGGGATGGGGCACCACCACCTCTCCGGGCAACCTGTGGCAGTTCCTCACCACGCTGACTGTAAAAAATTCCTTCCTTATATCCAACCTAAATCTCCCCTCTTTTCATTTGAAACCATTTGCCCTTGTCCTATCACAACAGACCCTGCTAAAGAATCTGTCCCCTTCTTTCTTACAGCCCCCCTTCAGGAACTGAAAGTGCTGTGGTTGAGCAGAATCAGACCTCAACTGGATATGCAACTCTGAAAGCTTTTTGTGTGCTGTGGTTAGTTTTCAAGTTCTGCCTCTTGGGGTCCTCTCTACAAAACTGCCTAAATTAAAGAGTAGAATAAACATGTAGGCTTTAAGGAGAATCTCTGCTGGAAACCACCTAATGTTTTATTAACAAATTGCCCCATGCATTTAAGTGAATAATACATGAGTGTAATTCTGGTGGGACATGAGAACCTGGCAGCGCAATGTGTTTGCAAGGTGACAGGCGTTCGTGGTACAAAGTTGTGAGTGGGGCAAAGCTGCCCTGACACCATGCAGTAGTAGCAACTCTGACAGGCATGAGAACAGCCTCAGTGCAAAGCAGTCCAAAGCTGGAGTGAAGATAACTGTGCTTTCATGTCCTTTGTGAAGAGAGTGCTTCCCTAAGAGGAACTCTCCTGGGTCAGGGTTGGGTAAAGAAGAGAAAATCAGTGCTTGCTTCTAGATAGCAATCCCTTGTAGTCATTGGCAGCCGTGTCATGAGTAGCCCTGCCCTGTTGCGGTGCAGCTGTGTCCTGTCTGCAGCTGTGAGGGGCCCTGGGTGAGGGCCCGCTGGCCAGCAGAGCACCAATCCAGCCAGGTGCTGCAGTCTGGGCTGCGCTGCCTTGAGGCAGAGGAAAGCAGTGTGCTGCAGGGATGAGGAGTGATTCCTGTGTTTGTGCTGGCAAACCAAGGAGTGCTGAAGCAATGCAGTCATTAGTGTGAAGAAGCCTAGAAGAGCGTGTGATGATGGTGCTCAGGATACCTCCAGCTGTCAAGCTAAGGGCTGCTGGCAACAACTTCCAAAGATTCCAGAGACTGTGTTTGAAAGACTACGTTGTCCGCAGTGTTGGAAATATCCAAATAATTTATCAGGACGGTATCTCTGATAAAAGCAGATTTTATTCGCAATTGCAATGGCAGGTGTCCTGCAAGCAGGAGCACCTGCAGAAAGCAGTATTACACCTTTTATGCCCTATTACTCAACGCTTATCTTTTCCTCCCCTGGTTCCTCACTGGCTGAGTACTTTAGGTTCACAGTCTTCCCGATGCTCAACTAAACATATAGATACTGGTTGAACATAAATTGTTGCTAGCTAAGCATGTCTATTGCTAATTAATTAACTTCTAACACTTGCTTACTCAGCACTCGGTCATTATTTCTGGACACCTGTTCGTCCTTGGATAGAGATCAGTGTGGAAGGAGGATAGTGGGGGGCATCCTGATGCTGCCTGTTGCATCCCAGCCTACCCACAGAGTGAGGCAGTTTGGCCTTGTGTGGAGGCCCTGGCTTCTTTGATGTTTGACAAGTCTGCTTTTCTTTTGCTGAGGGTCTCTTATCCAAACAGAACAGACTTACGACATGCTTTCCAGTCCATAATACTATTCCCATACTACTTACAACTATTACAGTTTTACAAGTGAGAATTAATCACATAATTCAACAACTATATTTCTAAAATATGTTACTGAAATATATGGTATTTCTACTTTTTCAAATGAGCTGTTTCTAAGGGCAAGTTACAAAATACATTGCGCTCTACTTCTTTAGATCAATTCCCCTTTTCGATATCTAATGCAGAAACAACATCCAATTCCTACACCAGCTTGTGAGACCTCTTTCCAGACCATGGCCGTGTATGTGAGCATGTCTCTCTGAGTGCTTTGCAATCCTATTGAATTACAAGGTGGGCTTTTTTTGGTCATGGTTCTGCAGTGAGAACACAGCTGTCTGCCTGCCCTTGGTTGCCTGCCTGTGAGAGTCATCTTGCTTCCTTTCTAAAGGGATTTCTGATGAGACTTAAGGAGAAGTTCCTCCTCAGCCCAGATAAATTACATGCAATTCTTGGATTATGGCACCTGATTTAATACATGAAAAAGTTATTGTAGTTTTGTTCCACGGTGGATCAAAGGCAGCTACCTGAGAACATGTCTATGTAAGCTGTGAAAATTTTCACCTCAGAAAATAGCAGAATTTTGTTGTACTCGTGATTTTTCATGTTCTTCCCTCAACCATGCAAATGAATCAAAGCATGCGTGGTGTGCATGGGAGGACATTGCTTTTTTATTATGATTTAAACTCTAGCCTGCTTACTCAATCACAAATTGAAAACACATGGCTTTATTGTGTAGGGCTTTTTTTTATGCATTACATGCTAGAGCTGTAGTGGCAGCTTCCAGGGACTTTCTGTCCAAACTTCAGCATGCCTTCAAAAGGAAGTTGGGTAAGTGCTTTATAAGAAAGCAAACAGTCCTGCAGCGAGCCCTGCAGAACAGAGATTTATGATATTATTTAACACTTTGTCTTCATACTGTTTTCTGAATGTAACTTGTCCCCTGAGATCCAAATTCCTGTAGGCAAGTAGATTTGCTGACTAGCAAGGTTTGGGAGGAGTGGGCCTATTTGCAAACTCAGACCAGCTGTGCTTAAACAGGAAGAATGAAATGGAGGAAGCAAATCAGGGAGAATATTTAAGATTATTGATACAAATGACAATTTGCAATGTCTTTTAAGTGATGCTTGTTTAAGAACTGGGCCGCATCTACAGAAATGTAAATAAAAGCTGCCTAAAGGTAAAAGTGAAGTTTTTATAGTCCTGAAATGAGAAAACTTTCATGTCAAGTTAACCCAAATTCAGGATTTACCCAGGATGAAACTGTGGCTAAGTGCAGTACGTAGAGAAGCTTGTTTCAACAAAACCAATTTTTTAATGGAAATCTGTTTTTGATCTTATTTTTTACAGGAAAATGTGTTATTTTCCCAATTTCTATACATGAACTGACATTATCTTCCCTTGTTAGCAGGGCAAGAGGAGTGAGACTGGACAAGTTCTTGAGTGAGCGTGGGTAGTTTTGTAACATCTCTGACATGAAGAGCTGTTTGGCACAACCCTGGAACAGCTCAGCTTCCTGGACAGCTTGGGACCTCTGGAGTCCCCTCTGGATGTCCCAGGACATCGTCCCCATTCAGGCTGTTTTCCCCTCTGCAAGGAAAATGGGAATAGCAACTTTTAGTCACACTCTACACTAAGCAGACAAACCAGGAGAAAGAACTCGGCAGTGTGCAAGAGCCAGCCCTGAGGCCGCTCTGGGCTTGCCACAGTGCTCAGGGTTGAGGGCACAAAGCTACCTGCTGGGTTTTGCTGCACCTCTTGGTCTGCCACCCGCCATCCAACTGCAAGTCCCACAGAAACGCTGTGTGATTCTTCCCTGCAGCCTGGACAGGCCGTTATCAGAAGGGCAAGGCATTGACACTGGCTGTATGCAACTGAGGAACTATTAGTCTAGCACAGCCTAATAAGGAACATCATTTCTTTCATGATGCACATTAATCTGCCCTGTTTTCCGTACAAAAAATGCCTGCAACTCCTGCCAAGCAGCCTTGCCTCATCTCCTCCTTTAAAAATTCATTCCCAGTTACAGCCACAACTACAGATAACAGTTTACCGGGAATAAACAAGACTCTGCATTTTGGGTCAGCTCAGATGGTTTCCTGGTGTCCCTTGTGACTCATCGTCACTGGAAGGGCCATCCTGAAACACACCCCTCTACTGATGTGCTCTTGGTACAATCCAAAGAGTTTCAGGTTGAGAGGCCGAGGGAATCTTTGTTGGCAGGAGTCAGTTTGGAGTTTGATGTGCCTCAGAGCAGGACCCAGTCAGCCAGGTAAGTGCAGAAGGTATTAAGGAAACTTTTATTTACTTGATTTGCAGCTTCAGCACCGCAGCGGACACTTGTTACTAATAACGAGCACTTCAGCAAGCACAGTGACAAAATGCTTTTGTCTACTGCAGTAAGATGCATTTCTTTCAGAATGTGGCATCAAAGTTGTATGCTAACACTGAGCCAAGCAGTCGCTGTGATTTATTGCAAAGCGCGGCTGCTCTCATTACTTCTGGAATAACCATCCAAACACCAACACAGCCATCATTATCAGTTATACCAATTAAGGGGGCTGAAATGATGAAGTGTGATTTAATCTCAGTTCTCATATAATTCCATTTTCCATACTGTTTCTCGTCTTCTGAAATAATGCCAGTTCTCACTGTGGATTCTTTCACTGTGAAATTCAAGTGGGTGTTTTCATCTTTCATATTTTTTCTGAAGGAGAGACTTTTATTCTGTGTCTAAAATAGTAAATAAGTGGACACATAAAATAATGGAGTAGCCTGATAGAGTTCCCCATTAATTTGCGATTGTAGACCTTTTTTGAACTAGCTTTTATGAAAAGACCGAATGGGGAGAGATTGGAATTCTAAAGGGAGTTGTTTCCCGTGGTTTCAGTACAAAAGCCTGGCTGGAACAAATCGGCCAACATTGCTCTTAGCATTTTCTTTACAGCTTGTTATAGATGTCTTGACTTGTATTAATGTTAATTGTAACAATCAGCATCCATCATATTAAGTTATTTGCTTTTGAATTCAAAACTGGAGTAGTACCTCTCTGTAATTAGCTGTAAATCTCCCTGGGATCAGGGCTATAGTGGATGCCACTGAAAGTCACGTTTTTTAAAAAAATATGCTGGTGCCTGTGCAGTTTGGATAATCCTGTTTGCCTGCATAGTTTTAAAAAATGTGGCCTATGGCTCCTTTGTGTCTTCACTTGCTTATTGATATAAAGAGAAATACTATGTTAGCTTACAATCAAGACGGACTAAAATTGGATGCTGTGCAATGTTCACAGGCCCAAAAAGGGTTTCTTCTACTAGGGAAACAAAGTGGCACCAAAATTAGGCATGGGGCAGTTTTGGTCCTGAAACAGAAGTGGCATCCCTGAGCAGTTCAAACGCACACTGACAGTGTTGGTGCATGGGTGTTTAGAAAAGCATTTCCTGCTGTTCAGCTGCTGTGCTCTGTGTTCATTCTTGTACTATCACCCTGCCTGCTCTACAGAGCCCCTTCAAGTCCAGATGTGCGGAGTGTTTTGAATTTCTGAATGCTGACTGAGATCTAACAAGGGACTTGTGCATCTGCAGTGGAACGCAGGCAGAACACGAGTGTCTTGGGGCTAAGATGTTCTCAGAGAAACGTAACTGCCTCACGTTACTCGGACAGAGCTGCTTGGTGCAGTGTGGGTTTCCACTGGTGGCTGCCAACGAAATTGCCCCTCTGGCCAAGCTGCTAGCGCTCTTGGTGCAAGAGGCCCTCCAGGAGTTTGCTTCTTACACTTGGATAGGACTGGGAGTCACACAAAACATGGTGGCAAAAAACTGCTGTATTTTTTTAGTTGGGTTGAAGGCTGTGGGGCAATTTCTGCTCATGCCAAATGGAGCCCTTCCCTCTCAGGCATAATCACCTGTAAGTGTGGCTTTTTTCAGCTGCTGTTTGCTCCACCTGTGCAGCCCCAGCACCCTGATCTCGTGCCCTCAAACACTGAACAGCTGTGCTTCTTACTGTGGGAGGAGTGACCACAGGTTGCAATTAGCTAGCTCTTCACACTCCAAGGGATTGTAGAACATTTGCTTTGCTAGAGCTGTGGATCCAGCATTGTCTTTCTGGAGGGTAAGAATAGGATTTGCATCTTTTCTGCCCATGACTCAACTAGAAGGAAGGTTGGAAAAAGAGAAGGATGATGCTTCAGCTCTGTATTTGTAGCTTCTTACTTACTCCTCTGTGTATGAGAAATTACTAGGCTGCTGGTCAGCACTTGCCATGAATTGCTGCTGCTGTGTGCCAGCACTCAGTGACTTAGAGCCGAGTTCTGTCCCCTCACTGCCACCACACAAACATGCTAGCAGTGAGACAGGTAGCTCTGTGCATGGCTCACATTTGACAAGGACAGGAAAATCAGTGAGTGGATTGCAAACTGATAATAAATAACAGGATTCCTGGTAGGGCTCCTGTTCAGCTCCTGGGCTTGCTGGAAAGGCATGCCTGGTCTTGAGACTCCCCTCCCTGAGCCATCCAGCCAGATGTGGGCTTTGTGTTACAAGCTGCGCCTATCTCCCGGCTGCTGCTGTATGAAGTCTTTCTGCCCTGGTGAACTCTGAAAAAAAACTCTAGTTAAGTACTATCCTGTTGCAGTAGAAGAAAGGGAACACGTGTTGTGATTAATTTTATTGTAGCAAAGCTTTGGTTTCTGGCCAGGAGATTCTGCTGCTCCTTGATGCCATCCATGAAAGTAAACAGTTGTGGACAGTCTTCCTCCTGTTATCTAGTTAGCCTCCCCCGAATTTCTGCATAGAAGCAGATGTTCTTAGCTGAAAACATGTGATGTTTGATCTATCAATTTGAACACAAAGTATGGCAAAACTGAGCAGCAGCACAATGTTGGCATCTTTCTGTTTATATGAGAAGAAAAATGCTTGTGTTTCTTTCCTGCAGTGAATTCTTGAGCTGAGACAGAGAAACCTTTATATACCTATTGAAGTACCAAACAACTGAGAAGGACCATGGTCATTAACACAGGACCTCAGTGCTATGAAATACCCTGTGCAGCAAATTTGATCTGAATTGAGCATGTCTTATTAATGCAATTGCATATCCATACAATACAAATTTGATACTGACTTTGTGCTTCAAATAAGTTGATGCCAAAGAGCAGAGGATCCGCATTATAGCATACAGAGTCCCAGTGCGGTTAGTGTGTTGAAGGATTTAAAGAATACGAATGAGTAAATTTCTCCAGTAGGAATGTTAATGTAATGGGCAGTGATGCTTCTCATGAATTAGTAGGAAAGTAATGGTCAAGATCATGAAACCACAGTGTATGTGAAGCAGAAGTTTTGCAACTGCTTTAAATTCCCTGACACATAATGCAAATTTGCAAAGTCACTGTTTTGTAAAGGACCTGCAGTCGTTCTGCACAGAAGGAGAAGGAAATAACCTTTTCCAGCTGGAGTCTTGGAAGCGCTTTCAATTAAGAGTTTTATAGAAAAACAGTTCAAAGTAATTTAAAGCTTTTGGCTGCTTTTCTGGAGGCACTCACTGACTCGGTTGCTCTGAAGGAAGCTAGGAGTTCTGAGGAAGAGATGTTTGCAAAAACACTAGGCAGCTAAGTTTGCAAACAGTTAACTACTTGAGTCCCTGTGTTGCTGTCATAGTCCAAGCAGTGGCTCTGAGGCTGAGTGAGAGATCGGTTCTCAAAGAATAGAGTTTAGAGTTGGAGTTCTTGCACAGCGTTAAGGTAGCTCACAACTCCAGTTCCAAAAGGGGAACCCAAGAACCAACCGCTGCTTATTATTGGTAGTGTTACCGTTTGCGTGAAAGAAAAGCAAGCTCGGTGCTAGCAAAGGGATAATGATCTTAAAATCAGGATCCTACCCCGAGAGCACAGCACATGCTGTGTGAGTCCATGCTGGCATCCCCCTGCTCACCCCAGCCCTGGGCTCCTGAACAGCAGGGGTGCAGTCCTGAGGCTGGGAGTGCCGCTTGTTGGAAGGAACAGCGTCTTGTTCCACTGAGGAGTTAAATATCAACTAGACATTTACTTTGCCCTTTTAGTCCTGGTGCTGTGCATGAATACTCCTTTGAATCCTTCAGTTGGAACAGAGGAGTGGGGTATGTGATAGAAATAATGTAGCGTAGCATGCCAAGTCTCTTCCTTCATGAGGAGTTCCATCTAGAGCAGAGGTTTTGCTGCAGCTGCTTGGCAGTGTTCATCTTTGGAAGGGAAGGTACTGCTTTCTGTAAGGCAAAACCAGCTCAGTGCTGTCCCTGCACCCCTCCTGCAGGGATGGCAGTGGGAGGGAGTTCGTGTATGGGGCAGCTAGCTCCACAGCTTCAGCAGCTCCTCTGACTTTTTATCCTGCATGGGGTTTAGTTATGCCCAGCAACACAAATGGGCTTAAAAGAGATGACTTTTCGTGTTGGTTCTTGTGTGCTCATTGCATGGTTTTAATGGCAGCTAGGGTGTAATTTTCACTCAGCCTGTCTGGACAGTTAGTCAGCTCTGTTTGTTGTGGACTTTCTGCATAGCAGCTGGGGAAGAGAACATTTAAGATGGGAAAATGTGAGTGTAAAGAAGGACTGTTTGACTGGGGCTCTCCGGAGTGGGAATAATACTGAATGATCTTGTGAAGAACTGGATTTCAAGTGGATGTCCCTTTAATTAAAGGCTGCTTATAATGCCAGGAGCTGGTATTTGCAGCTGTGTTGAATGTGATTAAGACGGAGCCTTGCTCACTCTGATGGGGGAAGCATCTCTGAGTATGAACAGTGAGTAAGAACACAGTGCTTGTGCTGCCAGGCTGAGGAGAACCCCGGGTAGAGCCCTATGGAAGAGGGGCCCTGTAGCGACTTGGTTTCACTGTGCTGCTGATTGGAATAAGAATTCCACTGGAAAAGAGGGGTAAGAGAAAGACCTTAAAGCTCAGTGTTTGAAAGTCAAGAGATGCTGGACCTCCTGTACTCCTGCTGGCTTATGGGGCTTGTCATGGCTCCAGAGAAACCTTGGGGTCAGCTGTGTGAACTGCTGGGGGGGGGGGGCAGCTCAGAGACTGAAAAAGAGAAAAGAACTAAGCTGTTATTAATATACAGTCAGAGAAAGAAACAATCAGCAAAAGCATGATGTCTAGCCCGTAGAGCTGGCTTTTTGGTTGTTTTTTTTTTTTCTCTTTTCTTGGTCTTCTGTCGTTCTTCTAGAGCGATCTCTTTTCCTTGACAGAGTGGCAGAGGGTCTCCAAAACGTGGCACGATATTTTTAGGACCGCACTGCTGAGCCCTCACTGTGTACGCAGCTCGCTCTGTGGCACATGACAGTGTGGGGAATCCTGGACAGAGCAGCTGCCAAGCCTGCCTTCGTGTTTTCTTCAAGTGCAGCTGCACACTGTGAGTGCCAGCAGAACCAAAGATAAATCTGTTGAAGTGAAGAATAGGGAAGGCTATCTTAATGCATACTGTGAGCTCGAGTTTGGACACGGCTGGGTAATTTGGGAGCTTCAGTGCTCAACTGAGGGGCAACAGTTGGGGCCTGCTTTAAAACAAGTCAGTGGAGTGCGAAGCAGGGCCTTGCTGCCTGTCTTGACCAAGTCAGACTGTGTCCTGGTCAGTGAACACCCTTGGGATAGGACGAGGCTGTCCCTCAGCCTCTGTGCTCTGACCACTAGGCTGCTGTAGAGACTGCGGTCAGCCCCTTGGTTGTGCCCAGCCCCTTGCTCGGGACAGCACAGGGAGCCTGGAAGAGGCTGGTCGGCAGCTTTCTCCTCCTTGGGAGCATTCCCTCTGGGGAGCGCTGCCTGTGAGCCCAGGGCGATGCAGCCAGCAGCTTGAGGTTATGCACTTCGCTTCACAAATGCAATCTGTGCGTTGTTGCAGTACTGGCTGTGGTGCAGTGGGTGTGGGGGTGTTAATCCTGGAAGGTCTCCTGTTCCAATCCAGAAGATAGGGAGAAAGGGTGGGAAAGCGAGGTCATTAAAGACCTATCTCGATGAGTTAGGCAATAGCAGCTGAAAACCTTATCACCTCTATTCTAAAAACAAGGCTATTCTAAAAACAAGCGTGTCTTGCAGATAGGCTCAGTTTAGAATCTTACTTAGCTTGTGGGGAATTTTTAATAAATGAGAGTGCCAGTTATCATGAGATAATCTGTATTCTACTCAGATTAGCCAAACTAATACTTTTCTGTTGTCCCTGAGCAATCTTTTTATAATTGATAAGTTGGCTTTGAAGAACTGGTTGGTGGGGGGAAGCAAGTCTATTTCATCTTGTCTTGGGAAACCATCTGATAAGTGAGATGCCTTGTGACGTTTTAGGGGGATAATTAACAATAAAGTAAACCTTAGAAAAAAGGAAATTGTTGCAAATGGCAGAGTATTAGTGAGATACTTTGTTTTTGAACAGTTGATTGCGTACAGTTTTGTTTTATTGAAGCTGGATAACATGCTAAGAGAGTATAAGGTCCAGTTCCAAAGGGGGAAGCCTTGGCCTGGCTGAAGATACAGTGGATTTTTCTATCCCAACAGTCTTAGGATTTGACTCAAAGTCATTGCAGTCCTGATATATGCTAACATTATTTCTGGAGTTTTGAGCAAAGAGAATGGAGACTTTACTAGACAGGCATTCAATATTTGCTTCATCCAAATACCGCATATAATTTTTTGTTGTTATGTCACTTTGCTGTGTAAGATTCTGCTGGTAGAAACAAGGTTGTACGTACAGGTGAATTACTTTGAGTGTGATTAGGAGGCTTTGGAATGGATGCAAGAATGGCAGTGAATTGGAAGAGCACCCATTCCCGTGAGTGAAGGCAGTAGAGCAGCACTTCACATACTGGAAACACTATCTAGTTTGGGGCAGGAGAAGGAAAGGAGTGAGTGGAGGGGGAGAAGAAGGGAGAGAGGGTTTCAAAGCCATCCCTATGTTATTGTTTTGGCTACAGTAGCTTTCTTTCATGCACAAAACTAGCTATCACAAGTTTGATGTTTCCAAGTACTCCTCACTGCGTCTCTGTATTTCCCCTGTTGTGTTCACTTGCCTGCTGGGAAATGCTTGTGCCTAGCTTAGTTCAGTTTTTGGCAAATCTGTGGAATCTTATGCAATTTGTATTGCACATTGCTCATGGATCACAGGCTGAGATCACTGCAGCAGGATGCAGCAAGTAGGCTGCCAGGAGTGCATAACACCATGCTCTGTTGCAAGTGTGCGGTTTAGCTCTTAGAGCTGGCGTGAGGATAACTTGCATTTGTCTTTATTGCTGTAGATACCTCAAAGAAAGGGAGATACATCTTTAACCCATAGTGGGAAGGAAGAGGAAAGAAACTGCTGTACAAAAGAAGTGTTCCATACAGAGTAAGTTCAAATACTCTCTCCACTTTCTTCAAATAGCATCCTACAAAGATGGGAGCATCTCTATCCCTCATGTTCCATCAACTTCAGATTGTCCTAAATGATTTATGTGGTCAATTTTTGATTTTTAGAATTATCTTAAGCAACTTATTTGAGCTCTGTGACTATGACTAAACTTGCAAAGCTAGATAGTCATGATTCTTGGAACCATGGCCTGAAAGCAAGTTGGGTTTTTTTTCTTTCGTTACTAGTGGTTGTTGTTATTCTCAACATTATTTGCAAATATTTGCTGTTTCTGGGAATTCAACTCCCTGGAACATAACTTGAAAATCAAGGACAACAGTACTAGCTAAAGTACTGCCACTTGAGTTAAGATGGATAACTGTGGAAAACTGTTTCCCATTTTCAGTAGGCGTAAGAGTTGCAGTAGATAATTGAAGTGTTAGTGGCCAATAGAAGAATGTAGGGATAGAGGTGGCCTTGCTCCTCACATGTACTATAAACTGAGGGCTGAGACACTCCGTTACTTTTCCAAGTAATTAGACAAAGCAAAGTGCTATATTTGTTTCTTATCTGGAACCTTTAATTTCTTTCCTAGTAAGAGTTCTCTTCAGTCAAAAATGACGTTCTTATATATATGATACTGATGTTTGGTTTTTTTAGTCTACTGCTTGGCACAGTTTAATTTATAATCTGTTTCTTAAACAGAAATCAGTAATTAATCTTATTTGGAACAAATTATATGCTCTGTTGTCAAATACTCATGAGGGCTTCACTATGCTTTATGCTGTGGACTTTAAAGAGACTTCATAATTTACGCAAGCCAATATTCATCTTACCTATACAGAAAGATATGCCTTCATCAGTTCAACTGTTCAGAGACCAGAAGTACCACGAGCTGAAAAGGCAGTGTATCCAGCAGAGAAGGCTCTTCGAAGATCCTGAGTTCCCAGCCTCAGATGAGTCCCTTTACTATCAGAAAGCCCCGCGAGGGAAAGTTGAATGGAAGCGCCCAAAGGTAATGAGTGCTCACTCCCTGGTGATGAGATGCTGTTAGTACTGTTCTACTCCCACCATCTTCTCTGTGCTGAAACAATTATGTTAGTCTATTCTTCCTCCCTTTTTCCATTCATTTCTTGTCAGTGTGCAATCCAGACAGCAGTCTATCTGTGTCACTTTGCTGTCCTAAACAGAAGTCATGCCTTACTGTGTGAAAATGAAAAGGAAGCATTCTGTACAGCCTGATCATGGTTTTTACTGTTGATGGCTCTCTAATAACAAGCACCGTGAGGTAACTCATAGTGTAGTGCTGCTTAGGTCATCCCTCTGTTTAATTAAGAATACTTGTCTGTAATAGATCAGCCAATACGGAAATATATTCTGAGAATATATTCTTCATTTCCTGGATCCGTCTGTGGGTATGTAACTCCACAGGTTGTTCTGTTGACAAAAGCATTTCAGAAATGGTTGAGATTTCTTAATTGAATTTCTCTTTAATATCTGTCTCTTCTGGGGGCCTGGTGTGTAGGCAGAGTGATGGCAATATAAAATCTAAGCTCTAGCTATTAAATCTAGTGCCCCCACCAAGACGTCAAATGTTTTGTTTGTTTCTCCTTTTTCTTTTTTTTTCTTAAGGAAAATACAACCCTTGTAAAAACACTATAGAAAATTAAAACTTATGAACAGAATAGATAAATATTTATGCCTGGAATGCTAGAAGCAAATCAATCATGCAGCTCAATCAATTGTTCATTATTATAGCTCTCCACATGTTACAAATTGCTCTGAAAACTTGTATGCGCGGGGAAAGGAAAACTCGCAGTAGCAAGGGGAAATTGGTCCAATCTCGAGTAGCTAAACTGTTTGTTTATATCTATAAATGAAGGATTTGTGATTTTTCTTTGAGAGCAGGAAAGGGAAGAGCCAAAAATAAGAGGAAACCATGTGTGTACAGTTTGTTCTCAAATTTACCTTTTGTATTAACTATAATGGAACTGAAAAGCCCAGCTACATGCAGGTCTTAGGAGGTTTGGTTGAGTCCTGCAGTGTAAGGCAGGATGCTCTTGAGCTACTCTCAGGGAATACTCAACTACAGAGATGTGTAGCAGGTGCGGAGAAGAGAAGGTATGTTCTCAAAGGTGCGTATAAACCTTTTTTTCTGTACTGAATTCAACACCTTCTTCCTTTGCTGTGTTTCAGAGGTTCTAGGGAAACCTTAGCAGCACTTCTTATCTAGAATAAATGGAGAGTTTTCCTTTATTGGTTGATATCATTGCTGCTCTCTGCATGACTTTGTTGAAGTGACTGTGAATTTTGTCCTGGGCTTCTATAAAACCTGGACTATGCCGTAGGGATTTCATGTTCGGAATGGAAAACTATTATCTGTCCACTCACTGCCTGCAATGCTTATGTCTGTTTGCTTCTTCAGCTGGCATTGTAACAGGAGCTAACTATCACGTCCGTCTCTTCTGATTGTGATTAGTGTACTGCACGTTGAAACTGTTAATATTACTTATATTTGGGATCTGGTAACTGGTTTGCTCTGAAGTCTCATGCTTCACATATCTTGTTTTTATAAAGCACTTCACAGCTTTAACAAGTAATTCAAGAAGCATAAAATCATTTTCAACTTTGACCATGTGGCTTTTTCAAGTGTAATGAAGAGCACATTGGAAGCTTGTAGCTAGATGTACGAAGCATTTTTACCCTGAAGTATGATGAATTTGTCCTTAACTTCACTCATGTTCACTGTTGGGATTAGGATTTATCTTCTGGAAGCATAAACTTGGTGGCTTTTCTTGGAAACTGACGATGGCAATGTGATCTGCTTTTCTACATATCTGGTACTGTTCCTTGTCCTGTGTGACAGGGGATGACAGATGAAGCTGACCAAGCCTGGTTATATTTGCCAGGATAGCATAAGATTGTTGGTTTTTTTTCTTGGTGGTGCAATTTCACACAGCAGCTTCAGTACTGAAATTTTAGTGAGCAGAGCAGCAGTTGCTTTCTGAAATGGTGAAACATTTTCTGTCCTCCCGTCATCTATATAGGAAGTGGGTAGCATGCCCAGATCCTGGTTCTTGTGTACTGGCATGAGCAACGGGTCCCTCACTTTAGAAACCCTTCTATGAAGCTGTGTGAGCAGTTGTGCCATGCTGCCCAGTGCACACAGTGCCTCTGCAGTTACTCTCCCTGCTGCTGATGTCCCAACAAGTACGTTTGGGATCTGGGAATCAAAAGCTTTTCTCAACTAAATGCTAGTATTCTAGTTTCAGCTCAGAAACATGTTCACATTTTGTTCAATCCATAAATGGTTGGTGTTGGCCAGACAAAGTAAATACATAGAAGTGTGTCTGTATGCTCAAAAAAGTTTTATTCTGTCCTAGTGAAGAAAGGAGCATAACTGAGAAAGAGAAGGGGGGGAGAAGGGTTTCCTCCGCTGCGTTTTTTGTCTTTGGATCTGCACCTGCAATGTTAAGTATGTTCTATTTGCTCATTCCAGTCACTCACAGCAATAGCTCATTAACAGTCTGACGTTAATTAGTTGTTTTGTACAAGTCTTCTTGGGAAGGGGAACAAAGCCAGGGTAGTGTTACTTCTGTGGCACCCCTGTATTAAGACAGTGGAGAGCACAGAAGGCACCATGTAATTACTGTGCATTCTTCCTCAGATGGTGTGACTTTCCAAGGAGAGATCTCCTTATGGAAAGATCAGCCAACAAATAAGAGCAACGAACACTGCTTGTGTGCAATACTGGGTCCTCTTTCCTTGGCTGGGGGCAGCTGTGCTCTGCTAAGAGCAGGAGCAGCCTCTTGCCCCCCATCTCTGCTGGCCCTGGGACATCAGTGCCCTCCTGTGCTGGTTAACTCCTTACTGGGGGCGAACACTGCCTCTGTGTGGTGGCCCTGATCAGCGTTGGCTCTTAGCAGCAAGCAGCTCTAGTGAAAATACCCAGGAACTGCAGTCACACTGCTTCAAAGATATTTTGTCTGTCTTATTTTTAACGGGGCTTTGCATCAATTTTGCAACTGATAAAATTGACCTTACAAAGGTATTAAATCCCAAGGATGTGTTTATCAGCATTAAACAGCTAGATCCTTCAGGCAGGACAGACATCTGTATGAGGAAAGAGCAGATAAGCTTGCTTCAGAGATAAGTGACATGTTCTTGAGGTATTCAGAAAGGAAAGTAATAGTCTCATCTGACAGAATGAGAGTCTTACTGTGTGCTTTCCCAGATTCTCTGCTTGACTCTCTGTTTTATAAACCCTGGTTTTGCTTTCATCTGCACGTTTTCTTTACAAAAGGGCTATGGTTGTACCCCCATGTTCTGGAAAGACAGAGCTAGTTCTCTTTTAGTAAGGCAGGACACAAAGCCACTCGCTGAGCTGATTCTTAAGAAACCCCACTGGTGTCCCAGACTGCAGGACGGACTGCTGCTGTGTTTGATTGAACCCCCAGCATTCTCCAGCACTCCTGGTGCCGAAGGTCAGATATCTGCCTGCAAGTGGGGAATCGCTTACTCCTGGCCCACTGCCTGCCATGTTCCTAGGAACTGCATGGCATGGGCCTGGTTCTCTGTTCTTCTCACCTGTTTCCCCATGCTTTCAGGGACGGTTATCACTGTACAAGTGAAAAGGATCAGGAAATTAGGTATTGTGTTCTTGAGTGATACAGCAAAGGGAACAAACCTTACAGTTTTCAAACTGGGCAGTGTGGGAAGAGCAGTTTGGTGACTTGTCCAGGTGAGCATGAGTGGATGAGGTGCTGGAGAACTCGGGAGCTCTGACTTGCATCTGCTCATGTTTCTTGGAGGTGGCACCAGTTATTGTTTGCCTCTTACTGATGGAAGATGATCACTTGCCTAAGGACCTGAAAAAACCTTTGTATTTGCAAGTGATGATTTGAACCCTGGAAACCTCCCCCTCCTCTATACTTGTCTCGGAGAATTTTGCCCACTGTCCCACCAGGGCATGCCTGCCTGGATCAGTTTTGCATATACTGCATTCATGTTCTTTGTCCCATTTATGTTCTCAGTGACAGGAGTTGGGATCACAGGAAGCAGTCCTGCAGAAGGTCTAATAGCACCTCAGACCTCATAAATATTGCAGAATAAGTGTCATGAAAGACTTGGGTGGTACTGCCCAGCACTGGACACACCCGGGTTAAATGTCTCTCAGGAGTAATGCGTGGCTTCATCATTTGATTCCTCTTTGTCTGCTGTAAGCTGCAGCTTCATTCTCAATCTGTTTTCCAGTTAGACCATGAATAAGACCAGGGACATCCGCGTAATTTTTGGGACACAATAGCAGGGGAGGCACCGGAAAGGGAAGTATCCTGGCATGCTGCATCTGGATTTAGTGGTTGTCCCACCGCACACTGCAGGAATAGCTTCAGAGCACAGAGCAGTGACAGCTCCTCAGCCTGGGCTGTCTGTCAGGATGGTGCCTGGGGCAATCCAGAGCTGGAGGAACACTGGAGATGGAAGGGGAATGCCATAAACTGGCATCGCAGAGTGATGTGAACTCCTAGCAGTAGTGCACAGTTACATTGCTGTCTCCTGTGTGACAAATTAGATTGTAGCAGCCACTGTGAATAGTGACACTTTCCTGTTTTGTTGCATTTCCTTACCACACCCACAGCTCTCTTGATAGAGTCATCAGTTCTGTCGATCTGAATGTGTTTCCTTCTCTCTTCAACGTCTTTTTTTTTTCCGGCTGAGGACAAGGCCAATGCTCTTGCTTGACGAAAGCAGCAGTTCTTGCCTTTTCTCCTTCTCCCCCCTCAAGCTTTGTAAGGTCTGATTAATGTTCTTCTATGAAACCCTGATGTGTTCTGCAAAGCCCGCTGCTACATCTGGAACCAGAAGAAGCCTTTTCATTTTCTGTTTCCTTGCCTACTCCCATGTTTCTCTGTTGCTGATGGTTTTTGAGTTTGGAAGTGGAGACAAACACAAATTGAGATGTCTTGTGTGCTGTGACATTTGCATTTGTACTTGAAATACAGACCCACATGGAACATGCCTGTATCTGAGAGGTGAGGAAATGTGTGGTTGTGAGCCTCTGCTGAACTTTCAGGAAGCTCCAGAATCCCTTTGTTCACTTCAGACATGTGAACTTTCACTGGAATACAAAGGTGATACCAGATGGCAGGTTGTGTGAGCCACGCACCGATGTCTTGCAGTTTGCTCATTTCTTGTACTTCCCTGGGACGAGTCTGTAGAAGAAGAGTGCTGTAGAAGACTTGGCCTTGCATTAATATCAAATAAAGCTTGCCTGGCTTCTTGTTCCTTTTGCTTCTCTCACAGCCGCAGGTCATAACACTGTGGATGTTCTCTTCTATATGCTGCTCAAGGGAGTCTGAGATCCCAGCTGTAACTTCCTGTGGTGACTCTCAGACACCACACTCCACCACTTCTGATGTGTGGGGCTCCTAAAGGAGTACAGAACATCCTCGATTACAGTATTTAGCATTTTAACTGGCATTTATGTACGCTGTGATTAGCTGTGTTTACATGTGAATGGCCTCCTTGTTATTGCATTCGTAATTGTTACAGTAGTTTTATTTGCCATTAACAGCAGATTCAGCTTGTAATCTTGACCTCCAGAAAGGATTTTCTTGTTCCTAATTTTTCAAAAGATTAGCAGATGTTTCTTTGATAAATATGTATGCATATATAAAGGGAAGGGTTTCATTGTTTTTTTTTATAGTAGTGTGTAAGCCTTGTGGACTGAAGGCTTTCCTAGAAGAGGTATAAAAGCTTCTAGGCAAAGTAGGCCAGTGTAACTTTAAAGCGTTTGTCTCAAAGAAATATGAAAGAAATTGAGAGGTAAAATCTAGGAAGAAGTCTGCCCTGGAAGATAACAGGAGAGGTTGATGGGAATGTTTGTGTGCACGTGAGTCTTATTTTGGACAAGAGGTAATGGCTTTAAGTTACACCAAGGAAAGTTCAGGTTGGATATTAGGAAAAACTGCTCAGAGTGGTACTGCACTGGCACAGGCTGCCCAGGGAGGTGGTGGGGTCAGCAGCCCTGAAGCTGTTCAAGAAAAGGGTCAGTATGGCACTGCTGTGCTGGTAAAGAGTTGATGGTTGCACTAGGTTATCTTAGTGGTCTTGTCCAACTTTAATGACTGTATGATTCTAGGTTAGAATTATGGAGATGGGGAGAAGGCAATGTAGTCCTCTAGATGTGCTGTTAGCATGGAGGGGGCAGGCAGGGGGACAACAGCTAGACAGGAAATCCTCAGAAGAAAATTATTTTTGATGGTGCTGAACACTTTTTTCCCTCATTAGCCATGTGCACAGTGAACTGTGTACTCCTGCAAATGAACGTTCAGCAGAACCAGGTTTCAATGTGGTAAGGTGCTGCAGTGTCCTCGGTACATGACTGCGCCGAGCTTGGCCACAGCCTCTGTCCCTGTGTAGCTGTCAGTGTGCCGAGAAGCAGTGCTAGCCTTGGGCTGCCTGCTGGGGCCCCTGAGCTGAAGGCTGGCAGGCTGCTCCTGGGGAGGAAGGCGTTAAATCCCCCCAGCTGCGGGGCTCCGGTGTTGGCTGTTGGCGCAGCTCCCGAAGATGCATGTGGCAACACAAAGGCATGCTCTTCCAACGCGTTGCCCCAGCAACTGCACATTGTAGGCAGGGATTGTCAGCCTGCCCTGCAAACAGTGATTCAGCTGCAATTAAGACAAATTGTCTTCAGGTTGTGAGATTTAATTTTGAGCTGGAGGAAAGGGGTGTGATGATGGGTGAATGTTATTTATATTAACAATGAAGTGCCACACGTCTGAGATCCTGGTGTAGGCAGGACGCTATCGTGCTGTATATTGCTTTAATGTTAAAATTAGTGCTGGCACTTGGCTTTGGAGCCTTGTTTTCTTATTAGAGAGACTGAAAATCTGCCTCTGGAGCTTTACTTAAATAGTGAGGAGGAGATTTAGTGGAGTTAGCAGTCTTCCATACATACCTTGGCAGTCCCTGTTCTTGCCTCCTGGCAACCCACAGATTGCAACAGAAGGGTTTCCAAAGGCCCCACTGCATTTGAACTCCTAGGAGAAAGTGTTAAAAAGCGGAGGGCAAGGCCCTTCAAATCAAGGCCAAAGCAAGTCATCTCCTTACCGTATGACTGTAATTCAGGATTGGCTGAACCCTGAACTGGCTTTTTTTTATGTCTGTGGTGAAATCAGTTGTAGATCATTTCACCATTCTACCATCTGGGGAATTGTTAGGCACTGTCTGAATGAGGTTGGTGCTGCTTGGTTTTGCTCTGGAGTGCTGAGCTAGAGGTGATCAGCTGTGATTTGATGCGTGAGAGAGATACATGTGAACCCACTGAAATTCAAGACGTTATAAAGCACTTAGCAGCATCCCAGCATGGCTTCAGCATATTGAGACTAGTGTAAAAAGCTGAACAACATTTAATTAAAGGAAAGAACACTTAACCAGTTATTGCTTTAAAAGGGTTCATGAAACTGTTTTTCTTCACTGTGAGTCACAAGGCCCTGGTCTTGACTCTAGTTGCACTTCAGAAATGTTTTTCAAGCCAATTGAATGTTCATGGCAAGCCCGGACAGTGAAGGCTCTACAAGGTGCTGCAATGAGGTGATGACTTGGAAAACCAGGCTCTCCCAGCAACCACACATGGACAGCTTACTGGAATGGTTAGAGAGCATAAAAATAAATAATAAGAAATAAATTAATCATTATTTTATTATTTTAGCATATTTTTAAAGAACTTATTTAGAAAAAATACCTCAAGGCTTGTATGATTGTAGAATAATATAGACTGGTTCAAGCACGTGAGGAAAGAAGTGAGTTATTAACTTGCAGTTCACTTTGCTATCCCCTTACAGTGTTGATGCGAACAGTGATAATAAGCTAACTAAATGAATTATGCACAGAGAATAAAGAAGTAACTGGAAGCCATTGGAAATGGAGTTCTCGTTCTTGCAACCTGGGACATAAGTTCTTGTATGGAGCATCATAACAGAAGAGCATTGTCAGTATTACTGCTACCCTAATATGATCCTGTCATCATTTAAAAATTATCAGTAGTCCTGGCTGTTCTAAGTAGTTGGTCTATTTGAGGAGCAAGCACTTTTTGGAAAAGAATAGAGGTTGGTGTTTTTTTGTTGGTGGGCAAATATTCAGTGTTGCAGCTTTTCCCCAAATACACTAATTAAAATGAAATGTTCATTGAAAATTTTCTTGGAAGTAAGGAAACGTTTTCCAGCTATAAAAGGGACTCTCTCTGTGGATCTCCCAGGGTACTTGGAATGGCGTGTTATGATGGTGTCCAGCCAAGCAATTCCCTGAAAACTGGGTGGTCTTGTTCTTTCTTTTCTCCCACTATTATTTTCTCTTAAGGTCTTGAGGTTTTCTTTTCACTGAACGTGTTCTGAAAAGTAAAAGGTGAAGGGAAAGCATTCAAGGGAAGATGCCTTCAATATGTTCCTTCCCTGTTTGCTCTATAGTGTTCCTCTTCACTCGTCTTCCTGCTTCTTTGCTCAAATCCTTTGCAGAAATAAAGGAATCAAGCTGTCCAGGCAAATTATCCATTATCTACTGATTGTGGTGTCGTAGCTGATGATCTAACCATTCTGAAAAGGGTCATGCTGGGCTTCTCCAGCATTTTTCATCAAATCTCTGTGCTTCAGGAACTATGTTTAGGACTTTATCAGTATAATTGCCTTGCGCGGTATGTCTGACATGGTGAAGGTACTAGAATATGTGCATGTTTGTTTCTAGCTCCTCTTATGGTGATTTGCATTGAATTTGGAGGAAAGGGATGCTTCCCTGGGGAGGACAAAAGAAAAAGACCAAATTAGTGTTTTTTTCTGACTGAAAGTTGCTCATACTCTGGGTGCCCATGACTTGCATCATCTCAGTGGATCATGGACGATGCTTGTTGCTGCTGTATCTACGTGCTGTGTTCTGTTGACTCACAAATCAGGCAGATGACAGCCAAAGTGAGTTAAGAACTGAAGAAAGGACTCAAATGAGTAATACCTTTTAGCACCTTGGCAGATGAAGATGATGAGCTACGTGCAGCTGTTTTATACAGCCTGTTACCCTTTCCCTATCTGGGAATGGCAAAGGTACGTTTTGGGGGGAGCATGTGTTTGTGTGTTTCATATCTGGGAAGGTTTTTTGTGTGTTTGTTTTTCAGTTGGCTAGAAGAGAAAGAAATAAGCAGGAGAGGTTTTGCCTCCTTCTGGAGGCTGAGGAAGGAATCAGATCAGACTCTGAGATCAGTTTGGGACAGAAATGTGTCTTTGCTAGATTTTTAGCATGCTCTCTCCCAAACTGGATGATCTCAATCTCATTTAGATTGAATTTGAACAAAGTGCTCTTCTTTGGGGCAGTTTAGGTTTGTAGCTGCGTATATTGAACTGTTTTACAGTTTGTGTCCTCAGAGAATACTTGGCAATAGGGACTGGGTAACGCAACATGGAGCTCCTATGGGGAAGGACTCCCCCAGCAACTTGAAAATATTTTCAGCGATTTAAAATTGCTGAAAGAAAAAAATCCAATTCTGTGGGCAGTGAGGTTCAAATTCAGAAGCTCCTGTGGGTATTCATCAGCCTCTTACAGCTGCTAGGATAAAAGATTTCTAATCCTCCAGGCATTCAGTTTTGGGTGCAGACATTCTTGGTGCCCAGCTAGGCCTTCTCTGATATCACTCCGAATTTATAAGGTGCAAAATTGTTGAGGCTCTTTAGCAGCATGGTGAGGAAGATAACCAAGCTTAGAGCCACTAGAAGGTATTTTCTGTGTTATGGAAGCAGTGTTACTTCTGTATCCTGTCCAGGTAGGTATTGTGTGCTTGCCAGAAAAGTAACAAGTTTACTCTGAATTCCTCCTCTCCTTCTTCAGTGTCTTTAAAATGAGTTTGAGTATCAGGATAAGTTTATAGTTGTACTGATTTGACAATTTGCAAGTGTTTTCCTGCTTCTCTTTACACTGTCACATTTCATGTTTTCGTGTTTGGTTATAGAATAATGCAAACAACAACATAAAATGGGGTTTCTATCTACCAAGGCAGATTCAGGCCTCTGTGAGTCTCTCCCCATCGCGTTCTGCTGCTAGGTCCGTGAGGAGTTCACACATGGAGCTGTGATGAGATATTTACAAATGCAGCCACTTCGGAACAGCATTTAAGAGGGCACATCTCACATTAGCCATGTAAATCATGGCTGACAGTTCACAACGTCTGAATGCAGCCTGGGGGAGGGGGAAGACTCCAAAGCAACACCAAAGAGCATATAATTTAGTCTCTTGCGTTTAAGATTAACGTTTTTACTTGTATGCTCTTGTTAGCCAGTCTCTCATGGAGTCAGCTCTCCTGTAGAGAGAAGTTGAGGGCCTTTATTGCCTGAGTAGAAGAGAGCCATCACAGGGTGTTCCACCTCACACACCTGAGGGCACGGGAAGCGGATCGTGGCACAAGGGAGGCTATCCTGGGTCAAAGTGCCAGTGTGGTAGTTTATGTTTACTCAGTGATCCTCTCACAGTGTCTGTAATGTGCTCTGCTGCAAGGCCTGTCTTATCTCCCAGCAACTGCTTTAATTGCAGTTTATTATCAGAGGTTTGGATTGGAAAATGTGTTAATGCTGTCTGAAGATTTGGCCTGCTATTCTTCTAAAGTAACCTCTGTCACTAGAATATAATAGTAAGAACTAGCAGACTTATCTCTGGAAGTTTGAAATACACTGGACTGCAAGAATGCTATGAACAGTGAATATTTTATATTTGTTTTACGTTATGTTGGAGAGAGAATGTTAAAGGTGAAGGTCATATATTGGCCATATAAACCCCTCAAATCACTCATCAGCTTGTTTGCTTGCAATAGCAACTCCGCTGGAGATAACACCAGCCCAATTCCTAATGCAAATGACAAGTATGAGGGACAATGAGTGCCAGAGTCACTAAAAAGTTTTCTGTCTGGTCCTAATGACTTTGTAACTCCAAGTACATCATACTTGCACATCCCCATATAGAACTGGCCAATGTGGATGTATGTACGTAGATAATTTACAGGGACTTGGGAAGCAGAGTGGTGTAATGGGAGGAGGGGTGAAGCTGTGCTTTGGAGTTGTGTTGTCATCCCAGGACAAAGATATGACATTTTGCATTTTTAAGGCAGGCATAGACCCAGACTATCAACAGATATTAGCTAACTAGCTTTTTTCCTTTTTGGTGGGAGGAGGGGGGGGAGTTGTGTTTTTTTTTTTTTTTTTTAAATAAAAGATATGTTCCTGAGGTGAGTCAGCATTTGCATCTTCTAAGGGTGATGAGAAAACAGTAGTATTCCTGGTGGACAGTATAGCCATCTGTTTTTCTGGGTGGTGGGTCCAAGAAACACAGAAAAGTTACGGGACAAAGCGGTGCTCAGATGAGAAGAACTATTGCAGATGCGTTGTTATGTGATTTCTTTCACAACTGTTTTGTTCCTGTTGTGAGGAAGTGAGCAGAGCTGTGTGTGGTGCCCTGAGGACTCTTCTCACAGAGCCAAACAAACAAGTAGGGATCTCTTAACCACCTTAATCCTTCCGGCAGTTATTGCTGGCAGCAACCAGGGTTCAAGTCTTAGAGAAGTACATCCAGCTGTATGACGCTTGTCCGTGTCCCATTTTCCTAGACCGGACTCTGTGGTTCAAATCAAGGCTGAAATTCATCCTGCATGCTGCCATTGGGGGTTGTTGCTGGGGAGTTCAATGTGTTGTGGCTCAGCCATGCTCTAAATAAGAAACCTTGAAAACGTTATAGTATTTCATTCAGACAGTGTCTGTTTCTGTGTTTGAGAAAGTTCATCAGAAATAAGAATGGGAGCTCTGCTTTGTTCGGGGCTCCCGTGGTTCTCCTAACCATTCTGCAGCAGCCAGGTGCCTGGCTCTGACAGCGTGCATAGCCCTGAGGAGACCTCTGTTGTGCTTCTGGAGGTTAAGCAATGTGAAAGCTCTGTGTGGGAGAACCTTGTGCTCCAGAACTGGGGCTGGGGAGAAATGGGAGTTTGGGAAGTGCTATAGGAACTGAAACAGATACAATTTTATTCTCCTGAAGATGTTATTTTAGAAAACATCCTTTTCCAAAGAGTAGGAATCTGTGAACTTAGTTTAATTTACTCTCCTTCCCATCAGTGATATGATGTGGTGCATCAGAACAAGATGCAGCTTGCCAAGCGTGTTTCTGGGGACAAAACCCTGACCCTTTTTAAAGCCTGAGAAGTTTTGCTGTGTATCAGGCTGTCTGTCATCTTGCCTGTTCCCTGATGGGCTGAGTATGGGAGGCATTATGATAACATTATTTGTCACGTTTCCGTCTCATGTTCTGCCTGGGTGAGCCATTCCTCACAGAATATTCTGTCTCTAATGTTTTCATCTGGTGAAGTTGTGACATGTTCTTTTCTGGAATTGCTGAAGTGTTCCCAGAATGGAGCTGTTGCTCACTCTTATATTATTTCCATAATTTTATTTTCCCTGGAAAATATTGCTAAGATGGAGCTTACACATGAGACGAGACGAGACGAGCAAGGAATTAGGAAAGCCTTCAGCCGTCAGCAGTTCCCCGTGTCTGACCTCTCCATTGCAGTCTGCTGGCTGGGTGGACCCTGTGTGACATGAACTTGATGGCTCAGTCTTGTGTAGCTTCATAAAATTTCTTGTTCTTAGTTGTGCCCTTTTGTGCTGGCCATGTCCTTACAGGAAGCAGAAACGCAGCAGCACTCTGCCAGCATTCCTGGCCTCGCTCCTCTGCAAACCGTGTTGTACAGTTGTGTGTTCAGTAGGTGTCCTAATGCACAGCTCCATCCTTATTCCTTCTCTTCTTACATGTACTAAGGCAGTGTGCGTTCCTTTTTTGTGACAATATCCCTTTTTTGTGGCAATATCCTTAGATCTATTCAACCTTCAATGCATGTTGCATTTATTTACATATGATGAAGAGGCAGTGTTCTGCAAGCAGCATCTTTCTCAACAGTACTATTCATCCAAGTCTTCCAGGGATATAATTATGAGCAAACATTTGTAAATGACATGCCTACTTGCCAAGCAGACGGCTCTCCAGATGCCCGTGTTTTGTTATCTTCTCTCTTGGCAGTTTTTCCAGTTTATGTTTCCCTCCTTCAGACTGGATGGAGGCTTTCTTACGTTGTTGCTGTATTTTCTTCTAAAGTAAAAATGTGGGATGACCTCAGTGTCACCTCCAGAACATAAACACTTCAATTCCAAGGTTTAAAATGTTTTTTAAAGTGTCAGGTTTTGTTTAGTTGGTTCAGTTGTCATTAAATGAAAATTGGCCTCTCAGAAAGTCAGTTTCTATTTGTCCCGAGGCAATGTGATGATGGAAAGAGTGACATGGTAAAATTTATTTTGAGCCTATAAAACAAAAAGCCTGAGGATCAAATCCTCAGATAGTGGAAGTCTTCTTACAGTAATTGTTAGTTCATTGATTTAGTCTTCCCAAAGAATTAAACGTCTGGCGTCTGTGAAGGAAAAATTACAGCCTAAACATGCCAGTTCCAAAGAAAACTAAGGTACTGTTCTGTCAACACCTTTCTCCGGGAGTGAAAAGCATCCACATCCTGAAGTGGAGCTTCTTTAAGAGTGAATTTGAAAGAGCGTTTTGTATGTTAAGAGTTTTATGTGTCATCCCCTCCACCCCATATTATTTCCACATTTAACAGGGTGCTTTTTTTTAAGCCATTATATTTTAGATTTCCATAAGAGTTTGAATTTTATGTGCCTATCGTGCAATTTAAATGCTTCCTTCAAGATTAATTCTATTTAAAAAATAAATGAATTATGAATGTATTATGTTTTTATGGCTAAAAGGAAGCTTTGAAAAATCCTTCACAACTGAAGGAACCTTTTAGAAGTGCTCTCTTGCCGGCATGCGGCATTGTTTCTAACTTAACCATATGAGCTAAAATATTCTGAATTTGCTTCTTTTTGAGTTTGCAGGAAGGATCCATAAAATGTTCCTTCTCGGGAAAATACACTGTATCTGTTAAGATCAAATGTTATCTTCCAGCTCCTGAGTGACTATAATTTTGTCTTTTGCACATCTGAGTTTCAAGTGCAATTAACTGAAACACTTCATAGTGTAGGAGTCAGGATCCAAACTTTGGTCACTGTTGCAGGTTTTTAGGAGCCATCGTCACCTACTGCTGTGCCATCAGGACATGGAATCTCCATCATTTGAGATATTCAAAAGATACCTATCTGGGAATGGTCCTGGGCAGCCTGCTTTAGGTAGTCCTGCCTGAGCACAGGAGTTGGACAGTGTGACCATCAGATGTGCCTTCCAACCTCAATCATTCTGTGATTCTGTGGTCAGGGAGAGGAGAGAGGGCTGCATTGACAGCTGTGCTGGGCCTCATGCAGGCAGCAGGTGGGTTTGCCTGACTTAGCTAGAGGGATGTGATTTACAGCTGAGAATCTGGTCTGCGTCTCTGCATTTGAATAGAGTAAAAGCTTTAGCCGCTAAGAGGGGGTGGTATTCTTGGAAGAGATAGGGACACCATAGCAAGTTACTTCTGCAGATGTTCCAAAACCTGCAAAAAAAATTAAAAATACAATTACCCTCTAGTGAAAATAATGGCTGCACTGCAAATATTTAAATTGTAAGGCAAGAAAAAAATAGTACTGTCAAACTTCATTTAAAACAGGCTTTTCCCTTGCTTTGCCTTTTGAGAGTTGTTACGTTTCTGTAGGTTTTCCACTAACTTTGACTGTTGGACCATGATTGAATAAACTAACTGATTGATAGTGTGAGGCTAGAGTTAAAAGGTGAGTCATAATTTTCTCTTGGGAGTGGTCTGTGTCAAGCACTTGCAGTGAGATTGCTGGAGACACAAATGTGCCAGAATGATTTCAGCGTCCCTGCTGGGGTTTGATGTGAGATGTTTTTCCTGACACGTCGTAAGGAAATTCAGCTTGGCTGAAGAGGAGCAGTTCTGGGATGTTCTCCAGCATGTAGAGGTGGAGCAGTGCGTAAGTCAAGATGAATTTGGTGTCTACTCTAGTTCATGTTTGAGTTATCAGCACCTCTCAAATCTCCCTTCTTAGGTGGCAAGCAGACTTTTTCCCACAATAGAAGACCTTGGGAGGGTTCTGTCTTCTCAGGCTCGAAGTTCTAAAACTTCCTAAATGTTTATGGAGAACCTCCATCTTTAATGGACTATTTAAAGTGGCTTTAAAACATTTTAATAGGGATTAGAATTCTGATGAAGGTACAGGTCTATTAGCGGTGAATTTTGTGATAAAATGATTCCAGGTCTCCTGTCTGTTGTATTGTATTACTCTGCTTTCTGACAGTTGAATAACATTCTTTGTGTTAGTTTGGTATCAGATAGATGTAATGTTAGTGTTTATTAAAGGAATTTGACTGAAATGAAGGAGTAAATTCAAATCAGTATATCTCCATCACTTGGGAAAATAAAAAATAAATTTGATAAATACAGTGAAAGTGCTACATGAAGAAACAGCATGATATAAATTAGAAAAAAGAAGTTTCTTGCTATGTTTTTCCAAGCAAGAGATCTCTTAAGCATCTAAATATTTTTAAACAGTGATAAAACTGGTTGTAGTTCAACTGGGATAAGATCTTAACTGAGTAAACATTCTTAAAAAACCTGACTGCTCCTAGAGAGCCAAAGGCCTGCATTCATTCGTGTCTGACTGAATCTGCTCTAAGTTTTTGTTTTTTGGGTTTTTTTTTGTTTTTTTTTTTTGTATGGAAACCAGAAAGTCTTGGTTCATGATAGGAAACACCCTGACAGTGATCGTGAAATTGGAATCATTTGTGTTTGGCATCAAAGTCCATGGAATGCTCCCAGAGTGAACTCAGAAGGAAGATGGTGTATCTCCAGCCTTAAAACTGAGCAGCCAAGTAATTTTGGTCATATTTAGAGGATGCTCTGTGGTCTGAAAGACAGACTAATGTTGTTGGGGAACAGTGAGTGATTAGCATCTTTTGCCATCAAAGTCTTCGTTCCTTTGGCCTTTCTTCCCACAGAGGAAGTACGGTTACAGCTATGTTACCTCCAAGTGGCTGTCTGTTTGTCTCTTTGCCCAGCAGTGCCTTCCTATTGAGAAGTTTCAGCCCAGTTTGGTAATAGGGTATGTGTCTTAGTTAAACTAATCACGCCAAGAATTTGAATGGGAGCAGGTTACCCTGGGGAAAGACTTATCCTTTATTAGCTATTGGGATGCCCACAATAAAGGGAGGTAGCAGAAGCAAGCTTTATAAATAGGTCTGTGGGATATGGAAGTAAATTGCTTACTGATTCCTTGTGAAACATGTTGAGCTGATAACAGAAGATGGGGAAGAAAAGCAAATGTGAGAACATAATGAAAGTGGCTGAATGAGAAAGGAGGGTACCTGATTAAAGAGTGAATTAAAGTGAATTTATGGATATCGAGGCAATACTGGCAATCATTTGGCATCATCAGCTGCAGAGGTAGCAAATTAGTCACACAATTACCCTGAAGAAGTTTACCCCATAGTACTTGATATTGTTATAAAAATTTCCAGAAACTTTCCAAAATTCTGACAGAATTGGAGGGAAAGGGACTTATCCAGAATGTATTCATTTTGGTACTCTAAGAGCAACACGTCTTAGGTAAAATAAGAACTAACCTCCATAGAAGGAAAAGCACGTGCTTGATCGGCTGGCAGGTGAGGCAGCTGTGGCTTCGTTTATATATCTTACTTTAAAAATCACCGTTGGTATTCTTCCAGCTTCATATGTCTCGGAACTCAAGAGACTTATCTCATGTGCTGATAACTTTCTTGTTAAATAAACAAGATAGGGTTTCAAAAGATGTTTTAGAAATGTAAGCTGCTGTTTGTTTTCAAGATGTGTAAATAAGATCCTTTCTGGGAGTTTCTGTGAATTTATGAGGATGATAAACATTAGTCAATCTGTTTGAGTCATAAAAATACTTCTGGTATTCAGAATTAAAATGAATGCTGCTGCCTTGTTTTTGATGCAGTGTTTTTTATAGCTTAGAATCTGAACTCTTTGGCAAGGACTGAGGTTCTTTAAAATGAAAAGGTAGTTGGTTGCACAGATTGTCAGACAAGCAAGTATCACACATTTGGGGTTCTCTCTCTCCATTGGTCTACTTATTTTATTCCTTAGAATCTCTTTCTGTGTTACTCCCTTTGACTGCAAACCAGTAATGCTGGTAACGTTTCTTACCACTCTAATGGGTGCTGGTATTTATCCTTACCTAGAAACACTAGGCTGCCCTGATATTTGCTTGCACTCTACAGCACCAGATGCTGGTGTCACTCTCCTGGCTGCAGCAACACCTAGTCTGGCAGTGAAAGGAGCGAGCTGTACCAGAAGGGTCAATAACCTGATGGGAAAGCTCTTCTTTCCTGTAGATGAGTGATCTGATACAGTTCTGATGTCCTGACAGAACTAAGTGTGGTTCTCTGCAAGGAATCGGGCACATCTGTGTATGTGTCCTGTTAAAACTGAGACACTCCTCTGGCTCTGACTTGTATAAGCTCAGGAGAGTGAGTTTGTTAGCTAGAGCATATTTAGTTTTTTTTTGTTGTTTAAATACCATTATTTTCAAAATCTAAAATTTGAAAGTCATCTAATGTTTTAAGAAGCTTGTGTCTTATGATCAGAATTCCACATACAAGTTGACCATTCTTTTTATGTCACAAATCAAACATGCAGTGCAGAATGGCGTGGCACCTATTACAACGCTGTATCTGGAGGTTGCAATGGCTGCTTCATGCACTGTTATCCCAGGCATTAAAAATTTAAAGCAGAGTGGGAGAGAACTCTTCAAGGTGCTGTCTGGAAAATATGAGAGATTAGGAACATCAAGACTAGGGGAAGAGGATGAAGGATTTTTATCTTCATAAAGTATCAGAGGTAACTGTCACAATTAGATGCTGGCATCTAGTCTGACACCATGCCCTGCTGGGAAAGGAACAGGGAAAGGAGGAGCTTGTTGCTTGAGAGATTTTTTGATGTGGTTTAGATTTCAGCTTGTTAACCATTAATGTCTATGTATTGCCATTGGATAAGGAAGAAATATCTCGAGTCGAAACAAACACTTCCATCTTTATCTGAATGTTCATTTCAGACAACGTTTCTTAGATTGCCTTTGTTTTTGCTGCACAATGCCCATTCACTATGTAATAACATAAAACAGGGTGATTTTGCTGAAATCTACTGAAATCTAATGTTGTTTTTCAAATGGCGTATTCTTTTCTTCATAAAAGCGGTGATCAAGAGTTCAGTCTGCATCCTTTACCAGCCCCTTGAGGCACGGCATTAGGTCAGACTGGACAAACCCAGAAAGGTCCTGGCCACTGAGCTTGTTAATGGTGCTTATTATCAGACAGAGAGAACAGCTGCTGCCAGAGACGAGCAGTCAGGCGTACAGACCTGGCAATTCTTGGTTCTGCACTGGTCCAATGCTGAATATTTCAGTGCTGTAAAAAATTGTTGATGAATTTTTCCAACCTTCTTTTCTCATTATTTTTATTTCCCATATTAGGAAACTAGTTGACGAACTTGACTGAAAAACATGTTTTGAGGAAGCACTCAGAACCCACAGCAAAACAGTGGGTGGCCTTTTAGACTGATGAACCAAGACTAGACGTAGAGCCCAGGTCTAACAGCCACATCACTTATGCCTGGAAGGGATGTCAGACAGTTATTTCAAACTGATTGTCTCTGAACTCGGTCTTCCCTTTCTTACTTGCATATTTAATGCAAAGGCATTCCCAGCATTTGGTAGGTTGCCCTTTGCGGGAATAGTTGGACTGGTTTATGGTACTTGATTCTCAAAATTACTGTACATTAAATTTTTCTCGAAAATGTCCTCCATTGCCTTCCTTTTCACTGTAAAAAGACGGTCAGTTCTTCTGAGATCCCTGGACTACTGGCAGCCAACTTGGAGCAGTTACAGCTTGCTAAATAGCACCCAAACAAACAGCTATGGTACACATGCAGACTGACTGCACAGCTCGTGTGCAAAGAGTCTGTCTTGTCTGGAGTCCTTCCTAATGTGCTGAGTATCCCCATGCTGTCATGCACACTCCAGTTGTTAGTAATGAACTCATTTCTGACTGATTTTATTAAATACTAAGGAGTAGATTTGTAATGTTTTTATTCCTGCTGGTGGGCAGCTCATCATACAAAAGCTCCTTTGATGTCTGTGTTTACAATAGTAAGTGTTGAACATCCTCCAACCTCAAGTAGTATCTACCACCTTAAGACAACACCTCTTTTCGTGGAGCATCACTATCTCAACAGTAGAGAGAGCATTTTGCAAGAAAATATTGGCTTAGTGGCCAGAAAATGATTTTTCTAATGGAAAATGATGTTTCTCCAGAAATTGAAATATATAAAATTTTAGTCAATTAACATGGCACTTGAACTAAATTCTTTTCCCTAGATTATGTCAAACTAGTAGTAGCTTTGGAATGGCAGAGTCTGAAGTTCCACAGAAAGTGAAGTTGTTGATGAGTGAGACATGGAGGTGGTAAGGTATTTCAGAACAGATGACAGCATTAGCCAACCCAAAGTGACCTCAGTACTGAATGTCTGCTCAGTGTCCATGTTCACTATACCAACAATAATCTTTGGGGGATCTCAATCCAAGATCACCAGTTATAGATATATATACATATGTATATGTACACATATATTTTAATGGCTGGGGAAATAACCAATACAGTGGTTGTTTTCTGGGTTTTGACCTGTGATACTTTGGATGCATTTCCTAGAGGTAGCTGGGACTGCTTTTTAATGTGCATTACTGGGGTTATTTGCTGAAATCCTTATCAAAGGCACTGGGTCAACATTTTCTGTAGCAACAGATTAAAAGGTATGTGTCTTTTCTGAACCATTTACCTTTCTTTTATGTTGTCAGTGGAGAGATCTCTCTCGTCTTGTCACACTGTGAGAGCTGGTAAGGTACTGGCTATACATCTCCCTCTGAAAGAACTCCTGTTCTGGTTACAGCAGAGTTCAGACACCTGGCTGAGAGAGCATGACTGTTTCCTGAGGTGAATCTGGTCCTTAGAATGGATTCTCTGATTTCTGTTCATGAGGGAAAAATAATACAGGTTGTAGTGTTTAATGTGGAGAAGGAAACAGGTGCGAAGGGAAAAAGGTGAGGAGTTAGGCTGTTGTCTTATAAGTTCAATGAGAAAAAATGTTATCCTCAAACAAGGTGGCTTTGCTCTAAAAGCAGAGTAGTGTGAATGTGCTGCCATTCTGTATCGCCTTGGTCTAAAGCATCACAGAGTAAGATGGTAGAGCAAGAGATACTGTAATGTACTTGTAGGAGGATGCAAGGAGACCAGACAGTCCTTTGTTGCATGTTGAGTTATTTCTGCCATGAAGAGGCAGAGAGCTCTCAGACCTTCAGTAAATACTTTGTTGCTGAGGTTCAGGAGAAGGTCAGTCCTACGGCAAATCACTCATACCCATTCCAGCAACTGTCAGCATTCTGGATGAGAGCAGCTCTAGTGTTCCAAGGGTCAGGTGGAATCTAGTGGCAGCCAAAATAAACACCATGTTGCCCAGCGTTTGTTTTTTTCTTCACGAACATTGATTCCGATCTTCCCTAAATACATGTGTCCTGTAGACAGGGCAAGGCTGAAACTCACAGCCTGTTCTGAGTATTAGTCACAACTAGCCCCAAATTGAACATGGAAAAGAAGAATGCTATAAAAATGTTTGTTAATGTGTTTAGTTTTATAGCAACATTTATTGGAGAGGGAGGGTGGGGAAGAACTATTTCCCAGTCCTCAAATAACATATTTTACATGTGCCTGGAGCAAACTGGTATACTCTTCCCCTTGCCTCTGTGTGGGCAGATTTCTTTTTTTAAGCTGTATTAGGCATTATCTTGCTCTCAGGAACTGCTGTTGCTGGAGAATGAGCATGAAGCTGACGGAAGAGTTATGCAGCCTGAACTCAGGCTGTACAGCCAGAAACTGAAGGACTAAACCTGCCTTTTGTAGATTTACAAGCTGTAACAGGAGAGATCATAAGAGCCACTTGGCGACTCAGTAAGGGCTATTTCAGTTGGGGTCGTACCTGACCCGTTTCCTTTCGAAGGAAGTTTCTCTGAGAGCTGTCCTCTATGAGGTTAGAGCTGTACCGCAGAGCATGACTGTAGCTCAAGGGTTCTTTTTTTTTTTTTCATTCCCTAAGCAGTTTTCTCAGGCAAAACAAGGTTGCAAAAGGCTTTTTGTGCATGTTGAAATATGTAGCACAGTTGAACTCAATTATTTTTCTTTCTAGAGCTAACTGCTATTGCCTTGGCAAAGGATTTTTATAAACATCCCAGCACATGTGGAATTTATTATGAGATAGACAATCTCTTCTACCTCTAAAGTTACACAACCTCAAAATAAGAGCTGTCTTTGCTACCCTCCTTTAGGTGGAGTAGGTTCATAGTTAGCAATAGACAAGCTGAATTTCTGTCTCCATATTCTTGAAGAATTGCTCTTCACACTTCTTTCCCGTTGCTTTCCTACACCAAACTCACTCTCTGCAAGAGCTGGTTCAGTATGATATGAGGGCAGGAGGAAAGAAAATGGGAAAGATTATCATTTCTGACATAAACTGCTTTAAAAAAAAAAAAAAAAGAAGGCAATAGTGTACCAGGCTCAAGCAGATCAGTGCGTTAGAATCAAGGAAAAATCCTGTCTCTGCATAAGCAATGTTGGATTATTTTTATGATGTTAGGACTGAATTTTTTTAAATGGCCCTGAAGAAAGTAAGCTCTAAATGCTACTAAATCCTTTGAAAATCTTATCTGCAAACACTGCTACTGCTTTTTTCTTCTTCCCTTTCACCAAATCTCTTTTTTTCATCTGAGACAATTGACAGACCCTAATCCATTAAAAAATGATCTTTCCCTTCTCTCATCTATCGGAGATTTTTCATAATGCTTTACAGTGCAGGTTCAGTTATTGTCTGTGAAGATACACAGTGAATTAATTAACCCTCTGAAGGTCCTTCTCCCTATTTATAACCAATATGGCTTATTTAGTTCATGGATTCATGCCAACAGATGCTTTATCTGAGCTAAGGGTAACTTTTTCCTTTATCTACATTCCTGAAGATTCGAAGTAGCCCCAGGAAAAAGGAATTAAATGCATAAAGTTATTCAGTTTTCTCCTGCACTTCAGACCATTTCATAGATCCAGTGAAATGGGTCTGCTGTCTCCCACAGCTGACATTGTTTTGAAATTTCATAAGAAAGATATATTACAGCAAAGTTGCCATCTTTTGTACTTGTACTACAGTCCAAACATTTTTGTGTCTTAGTGAAATTCCAGACCTCAATTTATCTTCCCAAGCAGATGTCAAGCACTGTAAGTCTTCTAGTATATATTGTAATGTAAAAAGGGTGTTGCTTGAGATATCCTTAATACATACCAGCTTGTTTTCCTTACAGCATAGGATGGGACAGGTATTGTGACTAAGAAAGAAGCAGTAGATCTGATGTAGTTTGGCTTTTGTAGGCCTTTGGCAATCTCGCTTCATGAAAATTCGCTATGAAATTTGGGACTAATTCAGCCTTCTGTAACGTGAATGCAAAGCTGATGAAATAAATCACTTGGGGGTGCTCTCAAGCTGGTGTTGTATCAGTGGAGTCCTACATAGATTTTACTTGATCTGGTACTACTCAGTTTATTCATTACTGTTTGAATAAGGGACTAGAAAGCCAAGTATTGGAATGCGGTAGGACACAGGTTGGGATAAATTCACAAGCCTGTCAACAGGGTTTGGAACTAAACTTATCTTGATGTCTTGGTAAAATAGTGTGGAATAAACAGAATGAAATTCAGCATCACTTCGTTAATGCAAACAAGTACAATGCTTTGGTGATAAGCAACTTCATGGCTAAGTTAGGGAGAAAGAATGACATAGGCAGCACTCTCATAGAAAAAGACCAGAGGATGGATCAGAGTCTGAATGCAACCCAAATATGTGAAATGGAGGTGAAAAAGACAGAAAAATGGCACCCCGTCTTCAGTAAGCAAGAGCTCTGTGTACTGCAAGACCTTGCTTGGAGTGTTATGTCTAGGCTTGGCTACCACATTTCACCAGTGATATAGGCTGCGTAATGCTAGATGCCAGATAGTTGGAGCCCACATGGTGCAACAAAAACTGGAAGTGACATGAATCAACTTTTTGCATACAAATGAAAGACTGGTTGCTTGGGGCAACCGAAAGTTCTCCACTCCTTGTGAGGATCTTAAAGCTCAATATAGTTAAGTAGCATATTTCTTGCTGTGTTGAGGGAATTGTGGCTTAGGTAACTAATTCTGTCTCAGAAGTACTCTTTAGAATGTGCGATGTTGCGTAAATGGTGGAAGCATTCAGCTGGCAGTAGCTGTGACTTGCACCTGGCTATTACTGTGTATCTCACCTAAGCCACACAGTGACAGTTATCACAGAAGCTGTTGTAACATGCTTGATTAATGCCAGGAGAAGCTGAGGCAAATGTCATTTTCTTTCAGTGTTAGTCTCAGATGTCCAGATCTCCTATGCAGTTTAATAATCGTGTGTTCATCAAGCAGGATCCTGAAGAATGTAGGGACTGTGGTGGAAATGGTGAGGTGCTGTCTCTAAGTTTGGCTGTTCCGTGTTTACTTTGGACCGCAGCGATCAGCGCATGCTAATCTCACCCATATGTCTGGCATTCAACACTTGCTGCTCTCTGTTTTTAATCTGAGGGCTATGTGAGATACAAGGCATTTCAATTAGAAAAAGAGATAGTTTAATGTGGTTATTTTTGGCAAAGAAAACCAAATAAGATAAGATATTTGTAATACATGGTAGTGCTTAATTTCTTGTAAAACTGATGAAAGCTTTGGCTTCCTATATTGAAAGCAAAGTTTGAGCAACTTTAATCCTGGAGGATCAATTTATCCCTTGTTTATTATGATAATAAAATAACATTTTGTAAGGAAAAACAAACTAGAAATCATCACGACCTGACACACATATATAAATTGGATATAAAACTTGAGTCTACCCACAATGGATTTGGAATTTTTACTCCCACCATGAAGTCAAGGCCAACTGATGTCAACCTCCACAATAGGAAACGGTGTTTCTTTACATCAGCTGAAGTTACCATTCCTTACTGGCACCAAGGCAGGTGCACGAACCCATCCTTTCTGCAGATGAATATATTGTACATGGTCAGATTTCCTCATACTCACCATTTCCTTATTCAAAATTTTTAGCAAGATTTGTTAATAAGCTTTGAAACTGTCTCTAACTGAAACTACTTGTAAGAACTACTGATAGCACGACAATGCCATATAATGATCAGTCATTTGTTTCCCAAGAGGTGTTTAAGATTTTTACCTATCGTTATTTAATAAGAAAAGCCTCATGCAAAAAAAAAAAACAACAAAAAACATGACCACATATTCTTAGAGAAAACAGCTTCAGCTCCATGCACTGCATACAGTGAGCCACCCCAAGCTGCCATCTGCTAAACCTGTTCAGGAAGGCAGGCATTCAAGCTCAGCACTGACATTCTTTTTGTTTCCAAAAAATAAGTTCAGATGCCATTGTTTTGTCACAGTCCCATCAAAGGGGGGGCTGAGAGATTTTGACATGCCTTGTGTTGTGGGATCATCATCTGTAATTATCAAAGGACAGTGAGAACTCAACAGGTGAGGAGCTCCTCATTCTGCTGCTAGTAACGTACTGGAGAGACTGCAGAAAATGTAGAGTCTCCTGCCATATTCAGGTGAGATGAAGTTATTTTTTTCTGCATTTCTAATGCCTGAGTATGAGATAATTTCCTTGAAATTGTTGAAGTGTTGAAATTTAGGGTTATTCTTACACTGTGAAACAAGAGAATTTCTTATTGCTGTCTGTTCTTCCATCCTATTAAGCAGTCAGGAAAAAACAGTGATTCAGATGGAGAGCATCATGAGCAATCCCAGAGCTGGCTCTGTATCAATTATGAAACAGTTAAGATTGGTTGTTTTTTAAGTTTTGCTTGGCCCAGTCTGAAACTGTGAGGCCATACATGTATCCATTTAGAAGAACCACCAAGAGTAACCAAGACAGTATTACTGCAAAATGTACCCGTGTAGTTTTCCTGTTTGATGATGCTTAGAAGTGTTCCTTTTAGTGCCTTGGTCTGCAGGCTGTCACTGTACCCCTTGAGAATGACACAAGAAGGGGAAGCTAGGGACGAGCAGGGATACATTACAGCAGGATTCAGCTGTGCTCTGTTGAGAATCTGCATGTAAATAGAGATGGAGACAGGAAAGCAATGGGAGAGGAGGCAAGTGGTTCAGATAAGAGCCAAATCAATGAGAGAAAGGAGATCCAGAGACTGTAGGGAACATTTCAAAGGTGTATTTTCTACGTTCTTCAGTGCTGGGTGGAGGCATCATTGCAGCAGCTCATGCTGTCTGTGGAGGAGGGTTTCTAGCATGACAGCCAAGGGACTGGCAGTGACAGAAAATGAGTTTTTCTGGTGTCAGTGCCATCATTGCCTGCTACTTTTCTTGATGTTTATTTTTTCTTTGTCAAAGCTTTTCCCTGTGATGCTTCCTTCTTCTCCTTTCACTTATTTTCAGCTGCTCATCAACTGCCCTAATGTCAAATAATTCTACTAAATGCTGAATGCAGGCTAGTCCTCAAAAATCATTGCAGCTGAGAGCAGTTTTAGGAACTCTGGCCAAAAAAAAAAAAAAAGCCAAAAAACAACAGGCTGAATTCTGTTGTCTAGATAAGGCTATATAGCCTGCACATAAAAGGTTCAAAAATCCTGTATACCCTGACTTGTAAATGTACTCTGTGTCAGAATGCTTTTGAGTTTCCTGGTGCAGAAACTTGGTGTTTTGACAGGGAGAACAGCACATGTGAATGTGTGGAACAAGTGTGGAGAGGGATAGCTGGCAGAAGGATGCTGTGATCATTCCCAGTAATCTCTGATTTGCATTGTTAGGATCTCTGTCAAGACCCCTACTTGTTTGTGAATGGAATCAGCTCTCATGACTTGCACCAAGGCAGCTTGGGGAACTGCTGGTTTGTGGCTGCATGCTCCTGTTTGGCACTGAGGAAGACCCTCTGGCAGCAGGTGGGTGACCAATGTGCTTGCTGCATGAAGAGGCTAATATGATTTTGATGAATGGTGGATGCTGGTGGATTCAAATCCTCCCTTTCTTTAAAAGTTCATTTTTTCAGTTCTGAGATCCCCCCACCACACAGTTTCATTGAACACCAAAGAGAAGATACAGCAAAGCAATGATCATTCTCTGCAGATCCATTCAAATATTACTTTTCTAACAGTGCCTTTAAGATAGGCTATCTTGGTCTTTGTACAAAATTCACCATCTTTTTCACTGCTTCATCTGTTTAAGGTTAGCTGCTGATGAAGCTGAATACCAGCACAGTGCGTGCTCCAGGGCACTCAGCTCTCTGAATAAATCTTAACATAATGTATTTAGTGAACTTTCCCTTACATGGTTTCTTAGGTGATTCCAGACTTTAAAGAACAAGAATGGGACCCTAAAACACCAGAGAAGTATGCTGGGATTTTCCGTTTCCGTTTTTGGTGCTTTGGAGTATGGACAGAGGTGGTTATTGATGATCTGCTGCCAACAATTGATGGGACGTTGATCTACTGCCATTCCAATGTGGAAAATGAATTCTGGAGTGCGTTATTGGAGAAAGCTTATGCAAAGTATGAGCCAGTTCATTGTCCTTATAGACCTCAGTGCTGTCCCTTCTATCTACCTGCTTATTTTGTCTCTCAACTCTGTCATACTTTCCAAGGGTTTTAGTTTTGCTCCTAGTAGAGAGCCTAAAAGAGGATGAAAATTTCAGTGCACTTTACTTTATCAGCCCGAAGCTTTAAAGACCTTTCCACTCCTTTCTTAGCAAGGGTTTATCTGCAATCTACAGCTTTGCTTTGTTTTGTTTTCCCTGGTGAACCACAAATACATTTTCTAAATTCAAACCAAGTTAGAGCACTTCTAAAAGCACTGAATACAATGAATTAAAATGTTCTGTGTTACCTCAAGGCTGGCTGGATCTTACGAAGCCCTGGATGGAGGCAGTGCTGCAGATGCAATAGTGGATTTCACTGGAGCAGTGTCAGAATCTATTGATTTGGTACAGGGAAAATACAGCGAGACTATTTCTGAGCAGATGAAACTGTTTGAAGATTTGCTGAAAGTGCATAAAAGAGGCGGGCTGATCAGCTGTTTCATTGCGGTATGTATGCAGAGCTGGATTTTTGGAGTTAATTTCAATGAACTTTCTTATCTGGAAAAATGTTACTACTAGATAAAAGTATATTCAGTGTGACCTTCATTTGTATGCTTTGGAAAAGCTTTGTTTTGAAAAAGCTATCAAGTTGCCAGTGCTCTCAGCCAAGTACAATTCTAGGAGTCACCAAATACAATCACAAAACCACAAAGCCTTTTGTGCTGTTGGCCACTTTACTCTGGATCTGAAATGCCATTCTTTGTGAATGGTCACAGTTGTGTATTGACCCGAGGTTAATGCACCTAGAATGCCCTAATCTGCAGGCCACTTGGCAGCATTCTGTTTCTTTACTGCTTAGGGAAGAGTTAGAAAACAGTTCTCTTGGCACCAAGCTGCTGAGACTCCTTGACTCTGGTTGTGAAGATGCAGTCATCTTGCTAGTGTAGCACTGGAGTTGGGCTGAAAGGCTGAGCTCTGCTTTATTTCCCCATCTGTGAAGCAAAGCTCATGTTACTGTAACACTTAACTATTTCCAATTTCCATCTGTAGTGTAAGTGCTAAAGGCATCCTCAAGTGCTGATTCATTCTGAAACTTGTATGAATATTGTGGCTGTTGCGCAATTATCTAGAATAACAGGAAATCAGCTGTGTTTGGAGATGCCTGAGAATCTCATATGTCTAGCTTTGACTGGCCACACACTGCCCTGTACTGGTGCCATGCTACTAAAGAGGAATACCTGGTCCCTTGTGGGAAGTTAACTTGAACCTGAGAACTCAGCTCGGATAGAACAGGAGTCCTGAACCATCTCTCCCAGCAGCGTAAGACAACAGCTCAGAAACAAATTCTTCTATGTCTTTGGTGTTTGTTTTACATTTGTCACAAGGTCAGAATTTGTATTTAATAATACAAGTCTGGGTTGCTTGGACCAGGCTGGCAGACGAGACATGCCAATGCAATTGTTGTTAACGGTGTTTATGAGACAATTCATTGGTCCCAAATGCTTGAGACAGTTCAGTTTCCTAACATGGATCTGGTGAAGGGGTAGACAAAATCTAGGGAGCTGTATTTTAAAAAGCAATTAATTAGGCAGTTGTAATCCCTTCACGTCTTTCTGGCATTATATTTCTGTCTGTCAAATTAGGTACAGATGCCTCTAAGCATGATTACGGCAGGGGCTGTTCCTATTGGTTTGGCTTGACTCATCTGCATTTATCACTTTTTGATAGATGTATTATACGCACAACGAAACTTGCTAGATATGGAATATTTAATCCTTGAGTGGCTTCCTTGCTAACTTAAACACATCATCATTTTCCTCGGATTACAAAATAGCCCTGATCTTCACTGTTTGGAAATTTGAACAACAGATGTTTAAAAATCTCAGCTAAATAAATAAATAAATGGCCCCAGAAGAAAGGCAGCCCAGCAGCTGAGAAAGGCCTGGAGGAGGGTAATAAAGACAGCAAGTGAACGTACAGACTTCTGTGCTGTGGAAGAGTCTTGTTTGCTTTTAGTTGTGAAAAATGCAAGTGAAACTGTTACACTGGAGGAAGCCCAAACCCTTTGGAAATGTCAGCCGGTCTTGATGTAACACATGTGCTGATTCTTTAGGAGCTGTTGATGGTGAAAGGCAAAGAGGTCTGGGACAGAGTCTCACACTTGCAAGAGTATCTGTCTTTTCTGATTTGATGTAAATTTATTTTACCTTTAAAAATTTTTTTTTCTGATTTCTTCTCTTTGGCACTGAACACTTTTGTATCAGTGCAACGCTTGCCTGAGGAGAAAGACTGGTCTGTTTAGACCAGAGAAATTTTGAAATGGGTAAAAAATATTGGAAATAGTACTGTGTATCTCATAATTCTAATAAGTCCATCTCTCTACACCAGAGCTAAGTCTTGCTTGATCATTGAGCTCTTAATTAGATTATTGCACGTTACACACAGGGGTCTGCATTGGGTCAAATGTGCCTTTCTTGCTGTCCAAGTGAGTGAGTGTCTTAAAGCCTATGGATTGTAGCCCAGTGCAGGTGAGAGAGGTTCTGGATATGGTTCATTACAAAGCTGCCCATGCTGGCATCAGGTAGCATATGATTTATCCAGAGCCATAACCATTTGGATTATTTCTGGCTCAGAAGCAGCATTATAGCACTGCCACAGCTTTGTTTTTTCCACTCTCCTGCCCAGGCTATGTGCTGCTCAAAAGCAACACTGCACTGACCTCATAAAGGGCCAGTTATTCACATTAGCTCCAGCATCTGTATTCGATACTGCATTTTTGGTTTTAGATGTATTTAAAAGATTTTGTTTTGGATACATTAAACGAAATTGTGTTCTTTTTTGGTATCTTGGCAAATGTTATATATACTTTGACCTGCATTTCATTGAACCTAGGTCATCCAGCAGGACAGTCTACTGCCTGGTCACTGCTGGAAACCAGGCTTCTTGTGTCAAGTCTGTGAGAAGCAAACCCAGTTTCTAAGAAAGCCTGCAGCTCTGTTAAAGAAAATAAGCCTTCCCTGTCCTGTCCCTTGCATGTGTGGATGTCAGATGTCCTCAATGACACAAGTTCTCTTTTTTTGTCATTTTTGGTGCTAAAGTCTTCCTCCGAAAGAGCCAATGAGGTGGAGGCAAAAACAGGTCTCGTCGTTGGTCATGCCTACTCAGTGACTGCAGTTCGGAAGCTGCATCTTGGAGAAAGGCTCACGTTCTCTTTTAAGGCAGAAAAGCTTTTCATGGTCAGGCTGAGGAATCCCTGGGGAAATAGAGAATGGAATGGTGCCTGGAGTGACAAGTAAGTGCTGAAAATCCAGTGTTAAAGGAACAAAATTGTGTTTAGGGCCACCAGAAGCTGGACACATGATTAAACACTAAGACACAGTGACAGCCTGCAGTACTCAGTGAGACCTGAAATATTCTGCTATCTCTTCCCTTTCTGTGAACACATCCAGGAGCAGTCAGGAGGTTATAACTTTCTGGATCTTAGTATACATCATTCTTCTGGTCCACTGGATCTTGAGTAGAAAAACAGCTTGTAATTAAGGTGATGAATCAAGAATACGAGGTTTGTTCCCAGCTTCACCACCGAGTTTTCTTTGTGATTCAGTTTCTCATCTGTAATTCCTGGCTGCTGGGGATGATTTGAATCTTTCGTTCTTAACGAATTTAAGCAGCTGGTGAAAAATGCTGTAAAATTACCATATTCATAGTTTCTTGAACTATTTTATATTGAGTTTTTATATGGGCCATGGGCTTAGCAGGCACTCCTACAGAGTTGGCAGTGATTGCTGGAGGAGGTGTATTCCATAGCTGGCAATTAACACATGAAAAACATTTAATTTGGATGTTACAGTTCAACACTGTGCTTACCAGCCACTGTTAGTATTCAGTAATGCAATGCTCTTAACAGCATAATAACTTCCTATCTTCTGTGCTTCAGCTAGCAAAAATTATTAGTTTCAAATGAGTTTGATTCAGATGAAATACTAAGCTGGCAGAATGCTAAAAAAGACTTAGTATGTCTTTTTTAACTTATGCCCTTGTGGTTTTCTGCTAGGTCTTATCTGAGCTGCCACTTATTCCAGAGGACTCTGATATTGACCCATGATTTTTAGCCTAACAGGAAATTGAGAATTTCCAAATTAAATTGAAATGAGTTTCCAAACTGGTGAAGAAAACCTCTCTTTCCTTCAGCCAACCACCTTCAACTTTATGTTCTGAATACATGTGGAAAGGGAATGAGGAATTGTGGCTCCATATTTTCCTGTTAACACTTAAGGGAAGGGACTCGTGCTGTATTCTGTCATGCTATCTGATCTAAGCATCAGAATGCTTATATCTAGAATCCTCAGCTCCCATGTAGAGAGGTGCGTCCCTCTGGGGGACAACGTAGAACACGTAAATGTATGCTAAACCAGGCAATGCAGTGTAGTGTTACTCTGGAAACTAGAAGCTAGGCTTACACTGCAACAGTTTTTTCTCAAAGGCTCTCCGGGAAATCTATGAAGCCCTCATACCTCTTAAGGAGATTGAAAGATAAAGATAACACTCTGGTTTAAGAGAAGCGTTCAATACGCTCCTGATTAGAAAATCCACGTTTCTTTGAAGAGCCTTTAAGAAATTGAGTCAATCTCATATGATGTTCCAAAACGACTCTTTAACTGTCCTAAGGTAGAGTGTGACAAAGGAAATTAAGTTCTGCTGTAGTTGTGCCATTTTGCTGTTCACCTCTTTTATTTCTAGTGTCTTTAAAATCAGTTAATGATTTTGAACTCTTCCTGTATGCCATGCGCCTTTTTCTTGAATGTAATCTACCATTTTATATTCCAGTGTTGCTTTTATAAAGAGGGACCATGAGAGAATTTTACTTTTAATTGTTTTTCCATATAAGAATATTTAATTTCATTTAGTAAATCTTTTTTTTTTCTTTTCTTTCTAGTTCTGAAGAGTGGAAGAAAGTCAGCAATGCAGAGCGTAAAAGTTTGGGGCTCACTGTTGAGAATGATGGAGAGTTCTGGTGAGTGGGAGTCATGTGGAGGGGCTGGAGATAATGACTACACTGAGTAATCACAATTATCTCTGCAATTCAACAGCTTCAAAAACAACTTTCCACACAAATAATGGATTATCCAGTTAACACAAGGTCTATTTCTTTTCCCAAGAGATGACAGAGAAAACAGGAAAAAAACTTGGATTAAAAACTAGTAGAACAAAATAAGTAGTTCTTAGTAAATACAAACTTCAAACGCCTTCAAAATATATTATCTACATTTATGACAGTCACTTATAATCCAAGACAACACATGTACTGGTTTATGTGACAGAACTCCAAATATTGAATGCACTGTCAGTTCTGTTTAGTGACTACTGTGTCTATTTGTAGGATTTCTAGGTCAACCAAGACTGAGGTGCCAGTAAATACAATTGCAGCAAATGAATTTTGGTGTTTCTCAGTGTTTTCCACCACGTGGACAGGAAGTGTCCGTTTTCTACAAAATCTCTAGAACTCAAATCACTTCCACCCTGCTTAAAACTTGGATCCAACAAGGCATTCCAGCAGCTTCTTCAGTGGATCATCAATACTACATCAAATGTGCTAGTAGGGCTCAGTATGGAAAGCCTTTTGTTTGCTTTACTTTGTCAGGACTGGCAACCAGAAGCCACCTGTAGGATTTGGTCCTGGGGCATTAATGGAGCAAGACACTATGGTAGTCCAGAGATACCAACCTGTTCTCTTTTACAAAGAAGGAGCAAATATTTTCTAGCTGTCCTGAAATCCAGCCTGTTACCATGGCAGATGGAGGTTATAGCATTGAGATGCTATAAAAAACTCTGTCCAGAGCATTTAGGTTTGAATCTTGTTCATAGACAGATGTAACAAGAAAGACCATAATAGTATTCTTGAGGAGTGGACAGTTCTTTTGTTGCAGGTGATCTCCTTTGTCTTTGCAGAAACTGAAGTTAGAAAATCCAGCCTGGTAGATACAACCTATCATTTTGGCTTAATACTCCGAGGTGATAGTTTTTTAAGTGACATTCTTAGATTGTGTGATTGTGGCTTCACGGTTATTTCCATGTGGAGAGGTTTCTGGTGAAGCTGTCCTCTGGAAAACTGAACAATGCCTGCTGTTAAATTACTGGAAGACATCATGTGTTATTTTGGCTCTTTGGGTGAATAGCCCTGTTTACTTTTAAATAAACCATGAATTTCCTGGTGTCTTGTGGAATAGGATGACATTTGAGGACTGGTGTAAGAATTTCACGGATGTGGACATCTGCCGGATTGTGAATACCTCCTACTTCAGTATCCACAAGACCTGGGAGACAAAAATAATGCATGGGGCTTGGGCAAAGAGTTCAGAGCCCCTGCTAAATCGCTGTGGTGGATGCTTTGATAACGTGGAGACCTTCCTTCAGAATCCCCAGGTGAGAATCTCTCCTTTCTGCAGTTTTGAAGTATATCCACTTTAACTAGAGTTTTTGAAGTAGATGGAGAAGCAGTTCTTTGCTCCTCTGACATAATGTCAGTGCCTCCTTTTTGGAAGGTGATTTTATTCAGATATTCCCATGTATGAATCTGGATATATTCCATGTGTTTGTCTGGGCCTCGCTTGGAAGTGTTTAGCTATCACAGAGAACAAAATATAAATGTTACAGTTGGGCGCAATGCCTGATGTAATGGAAGTTCTTAGTCCAGTTGTCTCTATGCTAGTTGATTAAAAGCCTCTTAATAACAGTGCTGAAACACATTTATGTTAGCTTAGGGTCATCATAAGTTACTGTGGCACATGCTACTGCAGTCTAGAGAGACGCTCTGTTCTCCCTCTGCTTGACACTGAAACCTCTTGTGAGGTTTGTTTGTACCGAGGGGGGCTTTTATGGTTTCAGTTCCATTAAAGTAAGTGAATTTAAGCCAAGTATATATGTATCCCTACAGCCACCTGCTGATTTTCAGGTTGCTACCTATTAGGACGGCTGAAATGTTATCAGTTCAAAGATCAGCACAGTTACACACTCTCTTGCACTTTTAAAGCTCCCCTTCCACATTTCTATTTGCTCTAGGACACCCTAGGCTGTCTGACAACATAACGTGGCATACAGTTCAGCAGGGATAAGAATAAAAACGTGCCCGACTGCATGTTTCTGCATATTCTTATCTTGCTTTTTGAATTCCTCTACAGAGGCTCCCAGAAACCCCTGGGATTCTCTCAACAGGGTCCTGTGCCTTGTCTGCTCCAAAGCTGATATATTACACAACTAATAGTACAAAAAAATACCAAATTTGTACCATGTAACAGCCAGTTCAGAATAACGAGTAGTAGCTGTGGAGGAGTCTGATCTGGACTATAAATACTAGAAACAATTAATGAAGCCCAGAGGCTTGGGAAGGTATTGATTTTTCTTTCCAGTACTGCTGTGCTTCAGCCAACTCAGCCAGTGGTTGGTCTTTCCCTGTGTGAGCGTGTGAGAAACTGCCTGAGAAGTGAGGGTCAGGGATGAGAAATGGTATGGTGCCTTATTCTGCACAGCTCTGACCGCACAGTTAGAGGCGTGTGAAGTCATTACTGTTCCACAACAGTAACCAAGGCAATCTCAGTACCTACCTGAGAGTAAAGCTCGGTGAAGACTGGCTTTTCAGCAGCTCTTGGAGGAGCAGGGATGGAGAGATTGAACTGCTGACCAATTTTCTGCCCGTGCTAGTCAGAGAATTTCAGCTTAAATCACAGCACCTAGCCGTGCACTGTTGCAGTTTTATGGTTTTATTTGTTTGATTCACGTTCAAAGGTCTCTGAGGATGGAATTTGCATTTACATAGGTAGAACAGCATCTATCTAAATTTGGCATGAATAGCATCCTCTTTCCTTCCACTGGTTCTGACAACCTAGATTTTACTCTCTGTATGCAAGAAAGAAATAAAATCCGGAGTCACTTTGAATGTTTCTTTATCATATACAGAAACACCCATCGGATGTTTTTCATCTACTTAAAGACTACATACATTTAAACTGATCTTGTAGAATTGCTTTAGTACTGTAAACAATTCAAGTACAGTTTTTTGAGATGGGAATTGGTGCCTAAGCTTGAAATAATTTGCTTTGATTGGTTTTAAACCCAGGTCAATTCAAGTTTAAACAGTTTGGATAAAAGATTTGCATGTTAAAGATGCAGGAGGCCTTCTTAGCCCTTTTAACTGTGTGTTCCGAAGGCTTTCAGAAAATCTGAGAAAGACCAAATTAACATTCCTGTCGTTCTTATATTAAATAGAAATTGTAGATGCAAGCACAGAAAAAAAAAATTAATAACATTTGGAAGATTCCTTCCTTTGCAGGTCCTGTATAAAGATGATATTTGAAACTCGCTGTGTTTAGATATTCAGGTTAAAAGAATAATCTAAAATGAACAAAAACCCCATCTGGAATCTGTTGGTTTAATTTTTTATCTCACTCCTGGTTTGCATATATCTAAATGAAAGTTTCAGAGCAGCTCTTCCCTACTGCCTCAATGGTTATTTTTTAATACTGTCTCATGCTGTCCTGTTAGGCAATTTACCTGCTTTTTTGTGAGTGTGTTTTTGTGTTTTTTTGTGTGTTTTTATTTTTAATTTGTGTTAATTTTCAGATGTAAATTGCTGGGAATGTGTTGTGCAGAACTTTCCTCCTACCCTCAAATGTATTTTCAGTCCCCTCCTTTTTATGCATCCATTTATTTCCTTGGGGATGGCTTTACCCTCTGTCTAATAAGGCTTTTTTATCAGCTTACTCTCCTCTCTCTTGTTCTAGTACATCTTTGATGTTAAGAAGACAGAAGACAAAGTGTTGATCTCATTACAACAGGAGGATCGGCGCAGGTTCAAAAAAGTAGGGAAAGGAGACAACATCATAATTGGTTTTGAAATCTTCAAGGTAGGCAGCCATCTGCACAAGTGGTTCAGAGTTTGTTCAGAAATCTTGCTTCATTCTGGCAAATGAAATCTTTGGCAGATAGAGGCATGATTATCACAGAGGGATCTGGCTCTCCTCTCCACAAGTTCTGTGTGTATACTGCGTTCAGTCACCATAGTTGACATTGTCTAGACAGATTATTTGAACTACATTGAATTCAGTTCAATGCAAACTCTATTTGAACTGAAGGAGCATAAGTCGTTATTACCTACTGCAAAAGAATTCTAAATGTTTTCATTGTTCCAAGCTTTGAAGGGATGGATTATATTTTCATAGAAAAAAGTACTACTGCTTGAAACATGGAGGTTTTATTTCTCCTCCTCACTGGAGGCTCCTACCTCTGTTCCACCAGCAAATACAGCCAAATGAGTGAATCCTAAAAGTCTGCACTTTTCCTTCTCCCACTTAGAAAAGTCAAAAGAGTCAAGAGCAATTTCAAAAGCTGGAGTAGCAAGTAGGAAATGAGCACATGTGAAAAGAAGCCAAAGGGATCCCAAACAGTAATTTAATTACACTCCTAGGGCAAATTGTGTAAAATGAAAACACCAGGACCAAAAGCAGAAGCAGGAAAGCAAGAGAAATAGCTATGCATCTGCTTTTTCACTGAGGAGAGGGATTATTTTATAATCCCTTGCTATAACTAGTGGGGCTGCACTCACGTTATGGCCCTACCTCAAAAGCAGTGAGTTTGTAACAGTCACAGCTGTTGGCATCACACCTGTATGTTTGGCAATCACCTGCTTGCCGAATGTATTTAAAAGTATCAGTCTAGAAGTAGCATAGTCTCCCCATGCCTTGCTCGTGTCTAGTGTGTATATCTAATTGCTAGGAAGGCTTGGAAAAGAAATTACATGTTCAGAAAAATGTCAGTGCTCTGTCTTTTGTTTCTGTTCAATAATTGTCTATTTTGGAAAAGTTGTGAACCACCAGACTTGTTAACATGACTAAGGGCCTTCAGCAGACCATGTCATAAATTATCAGAAGACAAAAGAGAAATACCAGAAAAGAATGCAGGGCTGTGATGACTCACAGGAGAATAGGTTTATGTTTAACTGTGCTGTGGCAAACATTAGTTGCCTGAAGAGAGAGTTAATATTTAAGCACAGCTTCACAAAACAAAATATAAATGATAATTCTGTAGCTTTTAATTTTTTTTTTATTATTCAGGGGAGGACAGTGTAAATTTGACTGTGTGCATCTGTTCATATGCCCTGGATTGAGAGCTTGCTATCAAGGTCATGTGAGATGTGGAGTACAGCATGCTATAGAAAGCAGGCAGATAAATCTCATCCTCATCTAAGATGGCAGTGTAGCTTAGCGGATGATGTCCTTGTAGTGTGCATGCATCTCTGCAAATATTCAAAATTCTGCAGTAGCATCATGTCTGTTGGAGGATGAATGTCTTTGCCAGTCCCTAAATGTCACCTCCGCTTAAGGATATATAATACGTGTATGTACCAATGCAGAGAAATGCAAAACAGCACTGCTTGGGAGCCAGTGTGGGCTAGCATTGCTAGCACTGAGTTGCCTGTCAGGAGCATGTCTGTGTCCCAGCTTCAGTGAGTGAACTGTGACAAAAGACAATGTTTTGTCTGCCCATGAAAGGCTGCATGATATGCAGGGAAAATCCTGCCTGCTGTCTCTGATCTCCCTCCTTGCACTGATCTTTATATTGCTCTGTGGTTGTAGGTGGAAGATAACAGAAGCTATCGACTACACAAGCTGACTGTGCAGGAGAGAGTGGCCACATCTCCATACATCAATACACGCAATGTGTTCTTGAAGAAGATTCTTAAGCAAGGCCGCTACATCCTTATCCCAACTACATATCTTCCTGGCATCACTGCAAAGTTTATCCTGAGACTCTTCACGGATGTGCCATCAAAGCTCAGGTACTTTGCACTCACACAGTTGCATGAGATCTTCCCTTGCCTGTATTGGCTGCACCTTCTTGGAAATGGTTGCCTGGTTGCCCTCAAATATTGTTGACTCACTAACATGTATCACTTCAGAACTCCAGAAAGAGGCCTTTGAGATAGCCTGGGTCACCTCCAAGAATCTCCAGATGGCCTACTGGTTTTTGTGTGTGCTCAGGACATTTTTGCTTGGTGACCTAAGAACAACTGGAACTTTTGATCTTTCAATCTGGCTTTTGTAGTTGCCTCAAGTTTTGGGGCAGGACTCTGAGTGTTGGTGCTTGCTGGTACAGCTGATACTGTTTTTAACCAATCTCATTTGAAACTAGTCATTATCCGTGAGGGCAAAACTAGTTCTTGGTAAAATTAGGCTCAGTGAATTTTTGTCTTGTTTTGATATTATTTCTGTTTTCAGAAAAAATTTCCTAGCATTTTTGTTTAGCTGTCATACAAGAGATGGTGTACATTTTAATGTGGTTTGCTTAGTTTTTATTTCTTCAAGTCTGTTATTCCTGTACCACAAATTTGCAAACCTCACGTTCAGAAAAGGCCAGAAATCTATAACCATTGATAGTTTGCTCGACATTCATTGCTTCAATTGCTTTGCCTTGATTTTTCAGAGAGCTGACAGCAGATAAGCCTGAAATGACATGCTGGAGTCTTCTTTGTGGCTATCCACGTAGAATCACCCAAATCAAAATCCACTCTGCGGAGGGTTTACAGGAGCAAGATGGATCAGGTGGTAAGTGGAAAGCAAGCCTGGGAGAGTGGAAGGGGCTTCTTCAGTCCTCCAAAGCTGAGCTAAGTTGACATGTAAGCAGTCAGAAAATATCCAAACAAATTGAAGGTTTGTGGGAATGTTTTTCAGTGCATTGTGAAATCTGTTCAAAAGGAGAGCTCAGATGAATAAGATGATGTAAACCAACAAGACTCATGTGTCATCTATCCTGGTGCAGATCAGCTGTAGTAGCCAGACTCTCTGGAGAAGCTTTTTGTAGGGATTAGTAAGAAATTAACTTCTCAGGGGTATCTGTTTTCTGAATGGAAAAATCCAGGGAGACTGTTGAATAACACAGAGTCGTGGTGTATTACACTTACCTCAGTGATATCATTCATAGCTGTCAGAGCACATTGCTCATCATTACCACAGGCTTAATAGCACTTCAGGGGAAGAAGTATGGTATTCAGATAGGTATGCTACGAGAGGGAGAAGCTAAATGACTTGTACAAGACTATATGCCTACACATTGAAGGAAGTGTCCTGAAACAAGGACACTTAAACGTCTTTCTGGCACCTGATGTTGGCAGTTAATTAAGAAACTTTGTCCAGTTGTCATTTACTTCCTCATTTTCTACTCCTACTCTCCATCTGTCATCCTTCATTTTCCATGACCAGTGGAATAGAAGTTCAGCACTAAGTCTTGGGAGGAGGGAAAGTAAATGAGCAGAGATAATACAGTAAACTTGGAACAAGCTGCTGAAACATCAGCTGTGTTTGGTCCGGATAACTCTTAAACTCACTTTACTTTAAGATGTGAAACTCAATTTCATTAACTCTTTGTGGTAAAGAAGTCATTAGATCTAGACCTTCAGTACAATTCATCCTGAGACTCATGAAGTAACTGTAAAATTTCTCCCACTAGCTGGCTACAATTTTGTTTAGTTGTTCCTGGTACCCAGTGGGTGGTGGGTGGATCTACTTTTCTCTGAGCAAGTCCTTTTCTGTTAACTCTGGTTGTCTCTTCAGAGGACAGGAACATTGAAGGGAAGAAATGTAGGGCATTGCTTCAGTTCATTTTACTTGCTACTTCTCTTGAAAAACATGAGCTACGGACACCTCAGTCAAGCAAGCGGTATGGCTCCATGTTCTCAGAAAGGCAGGATGGATGGATGAGATGAATGAAGGGGCTACATGTGACAGAAATAGCAAAGCATTCCTTTGAAAAGAGGGAGTATGTTCTTGCGCTTGCCCTGTGAAGGACATTTCCATTTTTAAGGTTTTTTTCCTCTGTTTAAAATTCGTTAAATATTTTTCTCTAACATTCCCTGCAATAAAGTAATGAAAGCCAATTCTCCACCCTTAGCATTTCACAATCCTTCGCACAATTACAATCTTGACAAGATCATTAAAAACAATTGCCTGCAGCTGCCAAAGAGCAGGCTTCATCTCAGAGAGTGTTGTCAGATTTGGTGCATTGTGACACAGACCTCAGGAATATACAAATGGCACTTAAAACTGATGTGTGGTAGATACTCCCATAGCACAGCCCAAAATACTGTTAGGACCCAGTGCTACCACACATGTTCAGGTTGAGCAGAAGTATCTCCTATTCTGATTTCAGCACCCAGGATTGGGCTCATAACTGCCCTGAAAAAACTGAAAATGTACCTACCGTGGGAAGAGTTGTATATAGGAAATGGGCTCACAGAATTTCTGTTTAAACATAAGCAAAATCTGAACACAAAAGCCTAAATGAATCTTACTGTTTGCCTTTGAGTAAAACTTCACCAAAAACGTTAAAATATTTTCTTTTGTGTCAAGACAAAGATTTCAGCAAAAGCCTTGGTCTCTTTTCAGCCTGTAGTACCAAATCAGCCTGCAGTACCATTCATAGGGCACTGAGTGCTGAGATCATTCTTTCCACCAGCATTCCCTGTTATCTTGAATTCTGCTGTGAAATCTATTTGAATCTTCATCAGCGTTGTTTTTCTTTTAAGTATCTCTAACTCACAGGGTACTTTGTAGGTTAACTTACAGAGTGTCAGACCTTATGGCAGCCTTAGACAAATGGAGTAGGCAGAGTGCATAAGGAAAAAATTAAGTCAAACGTGCTCATTTGTGCTCCACGTTAAAATCAAGCTGTGCATTGACAAGGGTAACACCCACAGCTGCACTCTGCCTTCCGAGGGTGCCTTGCAGGGAAGTTTGCAAAGTTTCTGATTGATACTGAATTCCATTTTTGATAATGTAGAATGTAGAATATGGCACATGTTTCTCACCTTCAGGTTTTTTTTTTTTACATTAAAAAACTTGGATATAGAAATTCCCTTAAACACAGCGTATGTGTGAATTGTAAATATACACTAGAAAGTAATGCATTAATCAGACATTAAATATCCTTTATTAAGAATCATAGAATTTCTCAGGTTGGAAATGGCCGTCAAGATCATCAAGTCCAACCATAACCTCACCATACTACCCTAACAACCCACCACTAGACCATGTCCCTGCTGCCACAAAAGAATTCAACTCATTGTAGTCTCTCATCTCCTTGGCATTTTCCATCTCTCTGTAGCTTCTGTGGATTCATGTCTGATCTGTTTCCCATATCTCAAGGAGAAATAGCAGCCAGGTAATCAAAAAAGATGTGCGGGCTTGGGGATTTCAAATCAGCTGTCTCAGAAGTGAGTTTAGACCTCAGCCACATGGGTAGTTACCAAAGTCTTACCTGCCACTCCTGGGGCATTTCCTAATATGAACTAGAGTTAAAAGTCAGCAGCAACCTGCTGTATAATCAATACTGTGAGCTGGCACACGGCAGCTTCCATCTGGAGTGACAAGTAGAGGTTTCCCTTCAGGTTAGACACAATCAACATTTATTCACATAGGAAGCAGGTAGATTAAGTGATTGTGTATGCTGCTAAGAGAGCCTCACATGCACAGGTTACTGTTACTCGTTTTCTGGTGCAGAGATTGATGGCAACTTGTTTCCATATGAGCTGCTGTGTCTGATGATCCCATTGCATTTTACCAGGGTTTCCTGACTTCTTCATCTACCGATGTTCTTGTGTCTCAGCTCTCAAGCTGCTGTTTTCTCATGCTCAGTCTCTGTCCTCAGTAAGCTCTATTCCCCCTTGGCCAGCTTGCCTGCCTGGTTTGTGTAAAGCGTCACTATCATCTCTTAGAGAGAGGAGATAGAACTTGATATTAATGAAGAATTATATGATTCTTTCTGAAGCTTCTGAGAACTGAGACATTTCATTACTTCCCTGTGACAAACTGTTGTGAAAACATCAGAATATCTCTATATTTGGACACTGGTGTATGAGGATGTAGAAACAAACAGCACTCAGAGATACCTTTTTTTACGCAGAGGTACCTTTTTTGATACATCTTGCATAGAGTGATTTTAGATTTGAATGCACTATTCATCACATCAGCCCCTCACTGTCATATGAGAGCTGCACTTAGCACAAATTTCTGAGAAACTACTTAAACAAAACTGGAAGAGAATGAAGATCGCATAGCAAGTGCACTCCCAGCCTGGCTCATAAGCTGCTTGTCATCAGAACCCTGCTCCTGACGGAAGAAGGTTGTTTAATCTCTGTTATAAATGTTTATTTAAAAGCTTTTCCTTGCTGCTGCCTTTAATCCATTGTCCTGTCAGGAAAAAGTAATGGATGGTTTGCTGCTAGATTAGCAGATGAATCTAGCCGCCTAGACTCAATTCTGAACACATATTGGCAACTTCTTTTGGAAGTACCTCGCTCTGAGTTAGCTTGTGCTGAAGTTGATCCAGCTATTTGGGAGCCAAATGTAGTGGCAGGTTTGCAAGAAGAAGGGGAAGTGCTGTGTGCTTGGATTTTAGTCTGCCTGTCATTCCCACGTCTGTTTTAAAAATTGCTCTCACTACTGTCTGTCGCACTCTTTTCCTAACAGCTTATCTTCTGGAAATCATCTTTTACATTAAGTCTTTCTACTGGAATTCTATGCTGAATTCACATATTTAATAGCCTTTTACCATTTCCTTTCTAAACTAGGTATTGTGATCCCTGATGCGTGACATCCCTGGTAAGGAGTGTGTTTGGTGCCTTTAATGGCAGTTGCCCTGAGGGCAGTTTGAGAAATAGAAGGAAGTAGAGGGCAAAAGCAGATGGCAGATATCCAGGCAAAGCACAAGAAAGCTTGAATCATATATATCAGTGAGAACTGAATCTGTTCCACTGCCAGAATGGTTGCCAGAGTAGAAGCTCCAGTTGTTCTCCTTCCTAACTTATGGTGAATGCAAGGATATTGCTTTTCCACATTAGTAGCCCTTTCTGCATTGTCACTGTACTGTAAATAAACCAGGCATGGTGCTGCAAAGAACTGGGCCAGCTGTAGCTGAGAACATCTTTTGTTTCATCCCACATGTGCAGCTCTCCCAGTTCTTTCTTTTCTTCTAGACTTAAAAACCATTCTTCCTGCCACATTCCTCGAGGTGTTCAAGGCCAGGTTGCATGGGGGCCCAGGCAACCTGATTTGGTGGGGGGCAACCCTGTCCTATTCTGTGATATAACTGGCATTTCAACAATGTAATCACGAGGTCATGCTGTGCAAGTACTTTTCATGGCCCTCTTCTGCCTTCCTATTTTTTTTTCTAGCTCATTCTGAGATTTTTAATCTGTTTCTTTTAAATATTAGCTTTCCTTTTCCTTTGACTTAGCAAGTCCCTTCATTAACAGTTCTGCAATCCAGCAAATTCACCTGTTAACTCTTAAAGTTCTGTGTTCTTTCCCAACCACCTCTTATGCCCTGTATCTCTTGATTACAGTTAATGATCAGACGTTGCTTTGCTCTTAGCCTATGGCTGTTTCATGCATGACCCCATTTTATTCAGATCCATTTTCCAAATCTCTTTGCGAGGGGTGGAGCCCTTCCATCACTGTGTACACAGCATGGTGCTGCCTCATGTCCCAGAGCAAAATCCACACATTCAGTGACACAGAAAGTAATTGCCTCCCAGAAAAGCCAATACATTGGTACCTGCTGAAGAAAGTGTGATATGTTGTCAGGGTAACAGGCCTGCCACATGTCTGGCCAGGTGTAATTGCAGTGCAGCATACGGAAAAGTCGTTCTTTCTCATCAGCGTAAGGAACTCCTTCTGTTTTGGATGTAGCTGCTATGTGGTTTGTTTGTGTGAGGTGTTTGAGTGATATGTTTGAGGAAAATCATACCGGGTATGAATTATTTAAAAATGAAAGCTGCCTTAAAATGTTGCTGCTTTATGGCTGTCATTCCAGTGGTGGTACTTTCAAGTAGATGGTGACAAAATAGGTGTAAGAAATGATCACGAATCTGACTTACACTTAGGCACATTCAGTGGGTTTATTTAAAACATGTATTCCAAAAGTAGAAGGGGGTGAAAAAAATAGATATGCTCCAATTAACTCTAGGAATAGATAGAAATACTTGCATTGAAATACAAAAAATTGCAGTGCCTGTGTTCAATTAAAAGTTAATTAGAAAGTTGAGTGGTCTGTCCCATTCCAGGATAAAGGCAGTTTGTTTCCAAATCCGTTCTTGCTCCCTATTGGAATGAAAAGAAAATATCAATGTTTATAACAAACTGAAAATGTTAAATGTAAAAACTATAACACATTACTAAAATGTTGATCATCTCAGTGGGTTATGTATGATTAAAGAGTAATTTAAATTATTAACTGGGACACAAGTATATTACAATAATTTAAACTTTAAAATAACATAGATCCAAATAATAGAACCAAAGAAATGCTATCAGGTTCATGGAAATGAAATCAGAAACTGCGGAGGGCTTGCTTTGACAGCTTCCTACAGAAAATTTTGTTGAAAGCAGTGTACTCCTATGTGTTTTGACAATATTTTGTTTTCTACAAGAGAAACTGCTTCATGAAAATTACCTCCTAATGCTAATATGAAACTCTTAGCAGAATGAGGTAGACAGCATTTTCAAGCTAGGCAGTCTAAAGCTGGGCACTGAGATGTGTGTTCAGTGGATTGTGGAGGATGAACAGTTTTGATCTTCTATTTTGGCCCGGTAGCCCAGAACCACATTTCAGATTACATACACGTGGATGCATTTTGGCTCTCATGTCTTGAGCAGTGTTGGGAAGTGTGGTGTTTCACTTTGAAGACTATGTGTTAAATGAGGACATGCACAGTAAGGGGATATGGGAAGATGACAATCCCAGTCAAGAAGTTGGCTGTTTTCATGGAAAATGGTGTTTAACTTCTAGATCTGAGCATTCAGTTGTTACTCATTAAGAATGAAGTATTTCACTTCTGTCAAATATGGGGAACTAGCAGTGGATGTGGTGTACTCTGGTGTCCTGTTCCCATGCTCACTAGCAGTGATGCTGCCAGGCAAAGGAGAACATTGCTCCTGCTGTTCTGGGCAGGTCTCAGCTACCATTCTGTGTTCTAATGGCTGTGTTTCAGGAGCAGATCCCTATGTGCTCATCAAGTGCGAGAACCAAAAAGTGCGCTCCCCTGTACAACACAATACTACCAGTGCGATTTTCAACACACAAGTCATTTTCTACAGGAAGAACATCGACAGTCCCATCATTGTCCAGGTGAGATAAACCACACTGGGTGGGCTGCCAAGGACAGGGCATAGAAAAAACAAGACAAAAGTGCAAGAATTGCCTTCCTTACTGGGCTATGCTTGACACTGTTCAGCTGCTCCACTGATTCTCTAGCCCAGGTCTTTTCCATAGAACAGCAACTGCTGTTAATTAGGGAGCACTCTGTGTAGAGTGGATCTGGCTCTAACAGTCACAGGAAAAGCAGTGCTGAAAAGCAGGAGGTGAGCACAAGCAGGCACAGTGGCATGGACAAGCTGACTGCGCATAGATTTTTACTGCTGATAAGCTCAAACTGCTAATTTTCATTCCTCTTCTAGGCAGGCTTTGACCTAGAAAGCAAAAAGCTGCATTTAGCTCCTTATTTGCATAACATATGTAAATGAGCATGCAAATCCTGAATCTCCCCCATGCTCGCTAGACAATTAGCTAAATTTAGATGTACGCCCCCTCCTCACTGCTCTTCTGTGGGGTTAATGGGAATGACCCTCCTCCAGCACAACCTTTTTGAGTAGAGTGTGAAAGAGAAGCAGTGCTTCACATGGGGTTATTTCTGTCCCTTTGTCTCCAGGTCTGGAACAGCAACATCTTGTGTGACCAGTTCCTTGGACAGATGCTGCTGGCGGCTTCACCCAGTGACCCCAGAGAACAGCAGACTCTGCAACTTAGAGGGAGAGGCAGCCAAGAAGCTGAGGAGGTGCCAGGTCACATCACCGTCAAGGTTTTTTCCAGTGATGACCTCGTGGAGCTATGAATACCAAAGCCCTCCAGAGCCAGACAGAGCTGTCACCTCGCAGCAGGAGGGCTTGTCTGTGCTTTCTGTGTGAATGACTTGTAAGCAAAGGTTTCACATACATAACGCACAATTGCTTTAAAAAGAAAAAGCTCTCTAAAACTCCCCATTATCGTGGGTAACAGGGAGGGAGGCTTCTAACAGGAAAAAAAATATTATGCATATATATGTTCATGATACAGCAAGCAGTAGAAGAGGTGCCAAACTAACTGTCAGCAGATGAGCTCATTAAGACATGAGCTCATAACCATCTTCCCCAGCAGCATCCTTCAGGAGCTCATGACATGTAAGCTGGAAGCTGACATGACTGTTCTCACAGGTCCTAGCACATCACTACATGTTCCCAGCAGGCAGGTTGGAATAGCTACATCTTCACGGCTGCATGCCAGCAGGCTGGCGGGCTGGCAAGGTGGACTCACATGCCTGATGTCCTTGTTCACTGCTGGACTCCCCCTGGGAGGGGGATTTTTTTGATCTTTGATTGAAATTCTTTTCCTTTATGCTGATTCTTTTTTTTTAATTAATTTCACTGTTATTGCTAAAGATCAGATGTTGCTTGGCTAAAACATTGTTATTCAAGGATTTCAGTCATAGGACTTAAGACCAGACATGCCATAGCAGTATTAAAATAGAGGGGCATATCTTGGAGTGACAGCTTTGCCTGCATAAAGGCTCTCTTTGTATTTTCCTGTTTTCCACCCCAAGCTGATGATTCACAAGTTGATATCTTTGGCCAAGAGATGGGCATCTCACAGTTCAGCTGTGGCTTTGCCTGGAGGACAAACTCAGTAGTAGAAACCACCTTGCTAAGGATGTTTTGTTTAATCTACTTGATGCTAAAATGGAATAATGCTCCCTTTGCCTCATTAGATGTGATGAGCAGCACCAGAATGAAATAGGAGAAAATTAGCTTATGACAGGAATGGGTCTGTAAAATAAAGATGCCATGACATAGCAGGCATCAGGTTTTCTCTTTGGAAATTTTGCATTGGTTTATTGCTGATAGAGCTGACATCTTTGAGAAACCTTAACTTGGGTATGATGGAGGACAGATATTGCTCAGATTTTCTTCAAAGCAAGGTTTGGGTACAGACTTCCTTTTAACTTTTGCATATAGCCTGTCAGTAGGGTTCTGTCATAGCAGACATTTCTGAGTTGTCAGGCTGTGCAGTGATTCTGGAAGTGTAAAAGAGGCTCACTGTGTCAGACCACTCAGAAATGGATTTTGTATGGCTGCAAATTTTGGTCTTGAAAGTGAAGCTAAAAGCTTACTGTTCTGGCTTTTGTACAGCCAGGAAACTTGTTCTCTGTATGCCTCATAACCACTTCAGCCATTTTGTGCAATATTTATAACTTATAAAATGGCCCTTGGTAGAGTTAATGTTTTCAAAAAAGGTTTTTAAGTAAGTCTGCTCAGGGCTCCAAAAGGATCAGTGCTGTAGGAGGAAAATGATTTGTCTGACATGTTAAGGCTGGAATATAAAGCTATGAAGGATATTACACTGCCATCAGCTTAGCTGCATGTACCAAGTACCTAAATCCAACTCTTTTTAAATAGCTTGGGCTCAAGCCATTTTGCACGCAGAGCATTTGTCAGATGTGAACTACATGCGGTTGGCAGCCCCACAGGCAAGTATAACTCTTCTCTGTAAACTCATGGCTTTAGTGTTGCTTACTCTCAGATATGATTGTAAAGTGCATTTCTTTTTTTTTTTTTTTAAAAAAAAAAAAAAAAAAGCATGAAGCTTCTCATACAGACCAGAGCTCAGGCAAGGCACACAGGGAACTGCAACTCAGTCTGGGTTGTCCTTCCTCTGAATTAAGACCTGTTCACGTTACTTTTCCTCACACACTATTTTATTCCACAGTAGTTCTGCCTCCTAGCAGCCCATCAGGCACACCTTGCCTGCACAGGCAGAGCACCAGGACCACGGAGCTGTTGAGGATCATAGGCAGCAAGGGTGAGCACACCTGGGGAGAGCAGAGTTGGTTTTGTTGTATAATCCCCTTTTCAGACAGATGATTTTCCAGAGCTGTTCCTTGTGAGATGGGTGCAGTAAGGAGGGATAGGCTGGACTGGCTGATTGATTGGGGTCAGTGCTTAGCCTGAAGAAGGTTCCTGTCAGACAGCACCCAGCGCAGCCAGGCTGCTTCCCCTGCTGTGAACTGACACAGCCTGCAGCCGACCGGAGGCTTATGCCTCCCTGCTGCAGTGTTTGCCTGAGAAGGCTCGCCTGAGCTAGTGAGGGCACAGAGCTTGCGGGGGGTCACTTGGCTGTTAGCAGCAGGCCCCAGAGCCCACCGCTGCCCGCAGCATCTGTGTGAGGGTCATCCCCAGCGTCTGTGGGGGGTAGAGGGAGCAAGAGTTCTCTGACCGCACACAACGGAGAGCTGCTCCCAGAACTGCCTTTTGAGAGAGACGTGGGAATCGAATGTTACCGGAACCGGGCGGTGTTTTTCAGCATTCAGTGATACCTTATGGGAAAATGTTCTGTTCTGTTTTGTGGTAACTACATGTATTTGTGTGCCACCTTCGGGGAGAGATCGTTCCCCCACAAATCCCCAAATTAAAACAGAGGGAAACAGTCTGAAAAATGTTTTATTTCAAGTGTCAACCTTTATTTCTCAATATGAAGTGACCTAAATAAAAGGCTAACAAAATATAAAAACCTTGAATAATTTCTGAAATGAAACATTTTGTTTCAGATAAACGAAAACCCGCTTCAGCGTGACCCCAGCCGCCCCTCTGTCAGCTTGGGGGCGGGGGGAAGAGAAAAACGTGCAGTTCTCCGCGCGCCTCTGTTCCCTCACAGCTGCTCCGCGCGCCGACACCGCCCGCGCTCAGGTGCAGCTGCGCGTTGAGCGCGCGCCGCCGCAGGGGGGCGCCCGAGCCGCGCGCGGACCGCCTCCGGCCCTCGTGAGGGGCTCCCGCGCGCCGCCATTCCGCGCCGTCCCCCGCAGGCGGCGCTGCGGCCGCCATCTTACCTGGCGGCCTGGCACGTGTTGCCGTGTAACAGAGCTTGGTGTAACTTCGCGGCGTACTTTCTGGATACAACTGAGGTAAGAACACACAGGCAGAGCTCCTGGTCACATATATGTATGTGTACATATACATTTATAAATGTTTAATGTATGTAGACGTATGGGTAGAGAGTTATGTAGTAATTCTGTTACTACGTGGTCTTAGACGTAGGTCTGTGTATATATTGAAGTCCATTAATGTAGACAGTAGTGTTATGAAGTTATATAAGGAGCTGTTTACCTGTGTGTGCATGTATATTTTTAAAAGCTTAAAAATATATATGCACACCCATACGCAAAGATATTTAAAAAAAATTGGACGGCTAGTGCATGTGTTAGTGATGGAACACTCACTATCTCCTCCCATATTTTTATTACATACTACATAGATTTATTATATGGATGTATATTCTTATCTACATTAAAGCCACTGTTTGTGTATGTATACACCATACATACATAAAATACAATGGAACTCTGTATAGCTGACCGGAGGGAATTACAGGTCTGTATTTGTGTGTCTATGCATATGTATGTACCCGTAGATACATACATTTATATAAACTGTGTCCTATATCACGTACATAGAGCGCGTTACATATTCACAGAAGGGAGTTTATGTATATATAAAAATAGGAAGTGTATAATAATGCATAGATGGCTAGAGAAAGAGGGAGAACTATGTAAGGGTGCATGTGCTTATGAGTGTTTATACATTTCATGTATACCTATGTATGTAAAAATGCATATACTCCATGACTGGAGTGCTGCGATGGATGGCTACAAGCTCTTCAGAAAGGATAGGCAAGGAAGGAGGGGTGGTGGTGTGGCTCTCTATGTTAGAGAGTGTTTTGATGTTATCGAGCTTGCAACTGGGGAAGATTACATTGAATCTCTATGGGTTAGGATCAACGGAAAGGCTGACAAGGCAGACATCCTGGTGGGGGTCTGTTATAGACCGCCTAACCAGGATGAAGAGACAGATGAGGCGTTCTATAAACAGCTGGCTGAAGTTGCGTGATCGCCAGCCCTTGTCCTCATGGGGGACTTCAACTTCGCTGATATATGCTGGGAATACAACACGGCACAGAAGAAGCAGTCTAGGAGGTTTCTAGAGTGTATGGATGATAACTTCCTTCTGCAGCTGGTCAGAGAACCTACCAGGGGAGGTGCCCTGCTAGACCTGCTGTTCACAAACAGGGAAGGTCTGGTGGGAGATGTGGAAGTTGGGGGCTGCCTTGGACAGAGCGACCATGAAATGGTAGAGTTCTCAATTCTTGGTGGAACCAGGAGAGGGGACAGCAAAACTGCCACCTTGGACTTTCGGAGGGCAGACTTTGAATTGTTCAAGAGACTGGTAGGGAGGGTCCCTTGGGATTCTGTCTTGGAGGGTAAAGGGGTCCATGAAGGCTGGTTGCTCCTCAAGAAGGAAGTCCTGAGCACGCAGGAACAGGCTGTCCCCCTGAGCTGCAAGATGAGCCGGCAGGGAAGGAGACTGGCGTGGATGAACACGGAGCTTTTCCTGAGGCTCCAGGAGAAAAAGAGAATCTACCTCCTGTGGAAGAAGGGACGGGCAACTTGGAGAGAGTACAAAGAGGTTGTTAGGATGTGCAGGGAGAAAATTAGAAAGGCAAAGGCCCAGCTCAAACTAAGCTTGGCTGCTGGGATAAAAGGGAACAAGAAACTCTTCTACAAATATATTAACAGTAAGAGGAGGACCAAGGAGAATCTCCATTCTTTACTGGACGCAGCTGGGAATGTGGCCACTGAGGACAATGAAAAGGCTGAGGTTCTCAATGCCTTCTTTACCTCTGTCTTTAAAAGCCAGACCAGTTGTCCTCAGAGCACTCTACTCTCTGACCTGGAATCTTGGATGGGGAGTGGAATAAACCCCCCATGATTCAGGAGGAAACGGTCAGAGACCTACTACTCCACCTGGACTGCCACAAGTCCATGGGGCCGGATGAGATCCACCCGAGAGTACTGAGGGAGCTGGCAGAGGAGATAGCCAAGCCACTTTCCATCATCTATTGGCGTTCCTGGTCAACTGGAGAGGTCCCAGAAGACTTGCCAATATGACTCCCATCTACAAGAAGGGTTGTAAGGAGGATCCAGGGAACTACAGGCCTGTCAGCCTGACCTCGGTGCCAGGGAAGGTTATGGAGCAGATTGTCCTGAGGGAGAACACACGGCATTTGCAGGACAACCAGGGGATCAGGCCCAGCCAGCATGGGTTTGTGAAGGGCAGGTCCTGCTTGACCAACCTGATCTCCTTCTATGATTGAGTGACCCGTCTGGTGGATGAGGGAGAGGCTGTTGATGTGGTCTACCTAGACTTCAGCAAAGCTTTTGACACTGTCTCCCACAGTATTCTCCTGGAGAAGCTGACAGCCCGTGGCTTGGACAGGTACACTCCTTGCTGGGTAAGGAGCTGGCTGGAGGGCCGGGCCCAGAGAGTGGTCGTGAATGGAGTTAAATCCAGCTGGCGACCGGTCACGAGTGGTGTTCCACAGGGGTCGGTGCTGGGGCCTGTCCTCTTCAATATCTTTATTGATGACCTGGATGAGGGCATTGAGAGCACCCTCAGTAAGTTTGCAGACGAAACCAAGCTGGCAGGAAGTGTCGATCTGCCTGGGGGTAGAGAGGCCCTACAGAGAGATCTGTATGTATGTAGGTGTGTGTAGTTGTGTATGTACGTATGTATACATAGCTGTACACATGCATACAATATAGTTATCTATTCAAGAGGCTTTAAATGCATGTATATATCTGTGCATATTTATATATATACGTACCCTTAAGTTGCACCAAGGGAGGTTCAGGTATTAGGAAAAGCAGCTTCTCTGAGAGTGGTGCTGCACTGGCACAGGCTGCCCTGCAAGGTGCTGGGGTCACCGGCCCTGGAGGTGATCAAGAACAGGGTCAACGTGGCACCGAGGGATGTGGTCAGTGGGCACGTGGGGATGGGCTGGTGGTTGGACTTGGTGATCTGAGAGGTCTTTTCCAACCTTAACGATTCTTTGATTGTGTATGAGAAAGAGGACACCATTCTGTATATGTGTGTGCGTTGTGTGTGATATAAGCAGAGAGGTGCTCTGTGTGTGTATACATGTACATATATACGCACATATATAAAGTATATATGGTATATAGTTTATAGTACATATCATGTACTATAAATATGAATAAATAATGTGATTAATGTTTATAGAAGGGACTCTGTATATACACATTGTATAAGATAAATACTGTATTACATATAGTTGGCTAGAGAGGGAGCATTTTCCAGGGTGAGTGCATACATAAACACATATATACACATGTATCTGTGTATGTATGTATATGTGACGGGAATTACCTAAGAGAGTATGTTTGCGCACGTAAAATCCACGCACTACTGTTTTTTCTGTATATTTTAAGAGAGACACAAACGGAAAGAGTTACCTAGTTATGTAAGGGCTGTGTGTGTGTACATACACATACATATGCATACTATGTATGATTTATTTCAATAAGGAGTGATACAGTTCTAAGTGATGATAGAAGGGCGTGTGTCTCTCATTATATATGTATGTGACAATACACAGAGACTGTGTGTGTGTGCAGTTCTGTGTATCTGTGCTGGGCCATGCACACACAGACACTCCCACCTCTTCTCAGTCTGTCTTGATGTATATATATTGGATACTATATATGGTACTTTTATGCATATAACTCTATAACATATGCTAGCTACCTATAAATATATTGTGTATATATAGAAATACACACTTTATACACGTTTGTGCATGTATACACATACATATATTATATATCTCTTTTTAGCAATCTCTCTACGTGCATTTAGTTCTGTCTAGTTATATACACAAAACATAGTGTTCTGTAGTTGTGTGTGTATATACATAAACATACATAGTGATGGAAAGAGTATTACATAGCTACATAACGGTCTCTGTACATGTTTGTACATTATATAGAAAATACACTGTATAAAATACAAAGCATTTATAAAACTAGTATAGCATATATATTTTATATATATACACACACATATGAGGGCTGCTCCAAAGGTAATGCCTCCTATTTTATTATGTTGGCCTGCGATGTCAGAGGCAGATGTTGGTGGTACAGCAGCAGAGGCTGAACCTTCCCACCATTATCCTGTTACATGTTGTTGCCGTGTGACAGATGGCAGCAGAGGGGCAGTCTGACAGCATGGCGTCTGACAGGGAAGTGTGGATGAAGCAAAGGAGTGGGATTGAATTCCTCTGTGTGGAAAAAAAAAAAATGGCACCCACTGCCATTCATTGATGCTTGCTGAATGTTTCTGGAGACCAAGCAGTGGGAGTGAGCACAGTGAGGGGTGGGTGGTGCGTTTCAGCAGTGGTGACAGTGACAGAGGGGAACCTCTGCTGGTGCAAACTTTCTGATGAGCACAGCATGCAGGCTTTTGTTCATGGCCAGTGAAAATGCATAGCTAATGGTGGTGACTGTGTTCAAAGAGTGTTTTGTAGCTGAGAATTTGCTCTATCAAATACTGTTATTTTGCTCTTTGTATCTGTTGTAGTTTCCATGGAAATAAATAGGAGGCATTACTTTTGGCATGACCTATGTAGTTGCATATAGTAATATATGTATGTATTAAAACACAAGTTTGTATATGTGGATATATATCTCTATATGTGTAATTATAGACTATACTAATACATACAGATGGATAGCAAGACCATATATATATTGCCCTGTCCTTGGAGGCATTCAAGGCCAGGCTGGATGTAGCTCTGGGCAGCCCGCTCTAGTGGGTGGCAAACCTGCACTCAGCAGGGGCTTGAAACTCGATGATCTTTGAGGTCCTTTTCAACCCAGGCCATTCTATGATTCTGTGATTTTATATATGGCATACATGTATTTTATGATTCTGCATTTTTGACTGTATATACATGCAAGATATGTACATAAATGTATGTTATATACTGTATCTTATTTAGAGCCAGTTAGGGAAGAGACTGTTATATGTGTCCTTCTACATCAGTATATATATGCTACACTATATGTAGAGAGCTCGAGCACTTCATGTTTATACATATATATGTAAACGACTAGAGTCATAAAGTTACATAAGGTGAACTCTCACTTAGTGCAACTATATAATATATATTTAATATATGCGTATATTATCATAAACTCACAGAATGCCTTGGGTTAGATGGGACCTTCAAGCCCACCCAGTCCCAACCCCTGCTATGGGCTGGTTGCCCCCCACCAGACCAGGCTGCCCAGGGCCCCATCCAGCCTGGACTTGGACACCTCCAGGGATGGCAGAGAGCCACAGAGAGAATTAGATAAGGGTATAACTGGCTCTGTGAGGTCCTTCTATAACCATATAAATTATATGTTAGGTGTATTTATATAGCTATACCTACACAGTGCTCCTCCTGTGTTTACATCATTCTCTTACCAGCTACTCATTGTACACCTGCTTACACAATATACACCATTATATAGCTGTGTAACAGTCTCTTGCCATCTGTGGCTATACTACATATTAAATGTATTTGTGTATATGTGTAAATGTTTTATATGTATTTATAAAATATAAGTATACTACATACTATAGTATATACATAGCTAACAGTAGAGAATTTGTTTGTTGTGCTCTCTGTACATGTTTACTACAGTGAGCTAGTGAGCAGTGGCATTACATAGCTAGCTAAGGGGCTTGCCTTTTTATATCTATTGTGTAGAGAGGCTGTATGCGCACATCTATTAGAATACATACAAATTGCTAGAGGGCGTGCACCCTTCCTTGTAAGGGTTTTTCAGGGAGGTATACTTACACGTGTATATACACAAAGAGATATAAGGATAGCTGGGATGATATATGTGTTAGAGAAGTTATATCGCATCTCTTCTGTGCACTCATATGCACACACTAGTTTGCATGCTCACAGGCCTGTCTACGTATGTATTTTATTTGTGCATTTCATGTGAACAAACCATATTCTTGCTAGCCGTGCTCCGTGCACCATTGGGCTTCCATGGCCTGACAGGTGAGCTGCAGGCACCCAGCAAGTGCTGCTGCTGCAGTGCTTTCCCCACATCTGCTTAGGTCACTCACAGCAGCATCGGAGAAGCCAGGTGAGGTGCAGCATGGGAGCAGGAGGTGCTGGAGCTGAAGGTTGCGGAACTGTGGCACTGCGAGGCGGGCAGACAGCAGTGGGCTGCAGCAGGCATTGGAGGGCCTGGAGGTATGTGCAGTCTCAGCAAAGCTGGAGCACACCTTCGCAGGCCTGGTGGCAACAGGATCAGTGTCTTGGTGTGAGATGAACACAAATTGGTGAGACTGGGGCTTAGCAAGGAGGCCAGGCTGAGGTCTGGGGCAGTGGGCCAAATACATTCACCCACAGCGCGTGGCTGGAGCTTCTCTCTTCTATCTTCCTCTACTGTTAGCAATGAACTGCCCTGAGATGGAGCATTTACTAGATGCAACACAGCCAGGCACAGTACAGCAGGTACAGGAGTGGTGTTCAAGTTGCCCATATACCTTTAATTTTGGCGTTGCTTAACTTTTGAGCACTGGGCCAGGTGATCTTATCACAGCTTTCTGTGAGCAGCTGTACAAAAGCTCATTAAACAGTTTGAAAGACTAATGAGGTTCTGGTAGGGGTAGACAGTCACCACTGCCATCTCTGTAACTCACGCCATTCATCAGGAGGGAATTTATTTTTTTTAAATAAGTATGGAGCAACAGACACACAACACATGGAAAAGTTGCAGCACTCCAGTGCATTTATCCAAACAGGGGCAGTAAAGAGTCTGTCTGTCTGCTGGTGCAGACACAAGAAGCTCCAGCAGCAGAGGTAAGTACAGGTTTGGACAAAGTAAATCGTCTTTCATAACATGATATTCTGGTGGCACAGGTGAAAGCTGAACGTTTTTCACACACAGACAAAAAGATGAAATCTTTCTAAGGGCAAATGAGTGAGGTTAGTAATCTTGATCCATCCCTGACAGTATTTGTCAAAACGTATTACCAAAACCTACAGGAAAAGCTGCAGTCACACGTTCCATTGGTATTTATAACTTTTATTTGCAATACTTTAGGTCCAAGTTTCAAACTGCAATATTTTTACACTCAAGACACAGTCATGCACAATCCATATTTCAATTTTCTATTGCTTCAACCACAATTTAAAATAACTTAATATTGGAAACAAAACCCAAAATCTTAAAAAAAGAAAAAAAAAATGCTGAGGTCAGTAAGATGGATCCATGCCATCAGCACATTTACAAAGTAAATAACTTAGTTCTCTTTTTAAAAAGATCATAATTACTTCTTAATCCAAAGTTACAGAAGATTTTCACTACACATTTGTTTTTGCTTTTTATCTTTTTTTGTTTTTTTCTTTTTTTCTTTCTTTTTTTTTTTTTTTAACAGATAACATGTCCTAAAAAAGGAATGTACAGCAAAATGAGATACATTTCTGATAAACAATGAAAATGTAGGCTCCTCCTCTGTTTACTTTTGTCTGGATACCCTGAATAAAAAACCTAGCAGACACCAGTCTAGATCTAAACTGGTTGCTTCAGACTAAACTGGAGTTAAGAGTTGGTACATCCTCATCCAGTCAAAGAGTTGCAGAATTCTTTTGCAGATCTTCCTAAAATGTATGTCTGTATGCGTAGCATCTGCAGTGCAGACACAGCACCAGTGCACCAGAGCAGCTCCCAGTGTGAATTTGGGCTCCACCCAAGAAGGTGGTGTTCTTTTCACCAGGGGCTACTCAGTGCTTTGCTACTGGTTCCCATCTTGAGCAGCTCCCCTGCTACAGCAGATAGCAGCAGCTTATGAGTGTCACAGCTGAAGAGCTGAGAGGCTTTTTTCTTGTTGCTGTTCTACAGACTGATTTAGCAGCATAATTTAACACTAATATAAACAGTGTGACAAAAAGCAATTGCCTCTGTGCATCTTTAGCTCAAAGGTAAAAAATCTCAGCAGATATGGATGTAAGAGAATTGCATGCTTCAAATTTCCTATGTTGACTCACTTCTGACATGAATAGCTTTGGATGACGGAGCAAAAGAACAAGAGCAGCTCCCTACTACCCACCTTGGCCATGGGACACCTCTGGGGACCCACCTCAGTACCTAGGGCTTTATCAGTACTTGCTTATTAGAAGCAACAAGGTGCTGCCTTCAGTGGGAGTAGAAGCAGTACCTGTGTCTGTCCAGCGCAACAACAGACTGAGAGATCAAATGAAACACAGAATATTCAGCAGCAAAAGGATCTAACTTAAAAAACAACCACCTGCCACTATTTGCCCATGTGTTCAGTAGTGTTATGCTAGACTGTGACAACTGGGAGCCCTTGATGCAAGCATCAACTTGAGATGGCTAGCCACAGACTCTTGGTTATGCACAAAGTGCAGGATAACTCTGTCCAGACCAAGCTTAAAGATTTTAAATGTTGCTGTAAACAGGCGGTTCAAAGGGCAGAAAATGAGGATCTCAAGCACTTTATCTGAGCCAGTTACACAATCTTGGTTAGCAGTCACCGAGCACAGGAAGAGGCACATAAAGAGACAACACTCAGTCACAGAGATTAGAAAGAACAGGACTTGTGAAAGATCTTTTAAATTTCTCTCCTTGGGAAAGCATAGCTGTTTCAAGCCCCTGGAAGGAGTGGAGGACAGAAGAGAGGTGATACACAAACAGTACTCATGTTCTCAGTTTGTACACTTCCTTTCTTAGAGTACCGTGATTCAAACAACTGTGCGTGTGGCTGTTGGCTCTTCTGACCCACAGTCACACCTGCCAACTCCAGCCACTGCATCCAGCTGTGGGCCTTGCGGCTTTGATGCCATCTGACATGTAAGCTGGGCCAGGCAAACATTAGTGAGCCTCACAGAAACCAGGCATGATCCCCAAGCAGTTATGCATGTGGTGCCCCTCAATTAGAGCACAAGGCATCTGACACAGATATGCTGAAGCTTATGTGCGATCTGCTGGGAAGCTGGCCAGTGCAATTTTCCATATTATCAACTTTAACAAATTATATTGCTCCCTAGTTTTCTTAGATTCTAGCAGAACACACGTACTTGCTTGGAAGAATAGGTAAACAGTGAGAACAAAGTTTGCAGGCTCCTACATTCATGGCAGACCAAAGGGAATCTGCAAAGTGCATGTAAGCATCCCTCCTTCTTGTTCCTGTACTATTTTTTCTTTCTGAGATGACTTATCATCAAAGATGCATGCAACCATTGGTAGGCTCAGGAAAGTGATTGTTTATATACATCACACATGCCTAGGATTATGGCAGTCAATTCTAACACATGTATAAGCAAGAATTTTTGCAAGCTTCAGCCAGAAAAAGAAATTACCCTGTCAGCTCAAGGACAGACACAAGACCTCCCCCCACACCCCCTCCCCCCCCCCGAATTGTAGATTGCACCTGAAGAAATCTCGTTTTCCCTTGAAATAAAGGTAGTTCTTTGCCCATTTCCTGAAAAGTAGGGCTTTAAAATAAGGGGTATCTATCCACTCAGTTAAAAAAAAAAAACAAAACCTGAATGTTTGTATTTATGGGTTGTCATCAGCTTGCCCTGTCACTAAGTTACTGCATGTGTACTAACAATAGTCTACCAAGAAGGTTTGTGGACCACTGTCTTGATAACGTTTAGCAAGGCTAAGCTGGTGTTAGCATACGTGCGCTGGATGTCGAGCAAAGAACAACTGGCTCCTGTCTTTACTGGTGGGGACTAGCAGAGCTCTCTCTGAATCCTAGTCCAGTTGTGACCAAAGCCAGTGAGCAAACAACAAATGCATACGTGTACAAGCTCAGTGTGAGGAATGCTCTGTGGCCGTACCAATGACTATAGTGGAACCACAGATAAAAGGATACGGTGACATTTCCTACAACTAGCTGAGAGAAGTATGTACTTTCCTTCTTGTGGTGACTGGACCGTGCATTATTTTTGGTGGCAGGATATGGTGGGGGGAACTAACTGAAGACCTGCTGAGGTGCAGCCGCTGGCATCAGAGAAATCCAACACAAACAGCTAAAAAAAAAATACTTGAGCTCATTCCTGTGTAGTGTGAGTCAGCCAAACAGTATCCAAAGATGGAGGACTGACAGTTTTACAGAAGTGCAGGACAGAGAAGAAAGAATGCAACCCTGGCCCGAGTTTGTGAACAAACCCTGAGAGCACTGAGAGATCCACCCCTGTGCAGGCTTCTAGGAGTGCGTGTGGAATTCTTAATAGGTACTTTTTTTTTTTTCCTCTTTTTCTTTTTTGTTAAATAAATAATCTTTTCTGTGCTTCACATGCTTCCCTGACTTTACTGCTGTCATACTTCTGTCCTAGAACTCATTAATACCACAGCAAAGTAACGAGTCATTTTCACACATCTTCCTTGCAGGGATGGGAATCATAGTCAAGCTCTAGAGAGTTGGTTTTTTTCACCATTTAATGAATTTAAAAATAAAGACAATTAACCAGTCTTTTAGGACCTTGGAATGAAAGTGTTTGAAACGTACAACATTAACCTATGCATTTGGCAACAGAAACAGCCTATTTCTAGTGCTTTCAAAAATATATATAACTAATAGCTTAATCTGAAGATAGCAGTCCAAAAACACCCGCCATGATTCCAGAGATTTTATATTTGCCTTGTTTCTTCCTGGAAAGTTAACACCATTGTCAATCCTAACTTCCTACTTGAGCTTGTAAATAATGTACAAGACTTGCCCCTTTCAGGACAGACTTTTTATTACTAATACGCTTCTTCCACGTTTCCTATCAGAGTTGAGACATTATAAAAGCAGCTGCCGTCCTTCAGTATCTAATGACTGAGAATTTTGTGTCAGAGACTGGCTGAAGCACAGGGATGCTGGAGGTGCACTGCCCTGAATGTAAAGCAGTCCCAGCTGGGCAATTACAGTCATGCTGAAAAAAAGCCACTGGCAGAGATGATTTCTGTTGAATCCTGTCTGCCTCACAGGATTTTTTTTTTTTTTAGCAGAAAAGTCTCTGGATTTGCTAAAGCAAGGAAAGACAAATATAGCATTTAATAAAATAAAAAGTAAGGCCTCTTCTTATTAAAGCAGTTGTATTTAAAAAGCCAGTGCCAGCAGTATTCTGTATGCTGGAGCATACACTGATCAGAAAAAGAATAATGCTATCATTTTCCTGTTTTTATTTGTTATCTTTTGTGAAATTTAACTAAAAAGTAAAGTAGATATGCTGAAATATTTTTTGCTAAAGAAAATAGGAAAAAAGAGGAAGTAGTGTAATCTGTCAATGTACGTATCGTATGTCCAGCAAACATGTGCCATAAAAAAGTGCTTTCCTTTCAAAGAATGGCCATCTGTTCCTTTGTGGGTAGGAAAAAAAATAAATACTGGAAGGAGAAACTGCCACTAGTTTCTTCATTAGTTACATGGAATACAAATGTTTTATTCAGATTAATGCTTTACAAACTGGGGGCAGCTCTTCTCAAGTCTAAATCTCTTTTTTTTTTTTTTCCTCAGGGAAGCCCATCTCCCAGATAGACAGCTTGAGCTGACAGAGAAGAACATAGCCTTGCAAAAGAAACAAACATCTTTTCTTACTTGACATCTGAAAATCAAACCTGTTGTGCTCCCCAGGAAGGGGAGACCTTGCAGCCTTTCAGTACTTAAAGGGAGCTTATAAACAGGAGGGAGATTGACTTCATACATGGTCTGACAGTAACAGGACAAGGGTGAACAGTTTTAAACCTAAAATGGGAGATTTAGGTTAGATATTAGGAGGAAATTCTTACTCATAGTGGTGAGTCCCTGGCACTGCTGCCCAGAGAACTGTGGGTGCCCCATCCCTGGAGGTGCTCAAGGCCAGGCTGGATGGGGCCTGGGCAGCCTGAGCTGGGAGGGGGCAACCAGCCCCTGGCAGAGGGTTGGAACTGGATGGGCTTTAAGGTCCCTTCCAACCCAACCCATCCTATGATTCTGTGAACTTTAATGAGCATTGCCTCTGTCGGTTGCCTCAGCAAAGACACTGGGATGGACAGAGTGAGTAGGGGTGGGGTAGTTAGCAGTATTAATGACATTTTCAACACAAAGATGGTAACTAAATAAGAAGACAAAACTAGACAACCTAATGGCCTAATTCAAGAATAGCCCAAGCATCCTTCATTCGTACCAGCAAAACGTGAAGGTTTTTAGTACCTCAAAGGCTGCTTAGCCCTTTGTGGGAGCAGGCCTAAAACATGAAGAACTACAGCAAAAAGCTGTTTTACTCCTTTTTTTGCTCCTTGGATATAGGTGTTGATTCAGTTGCTGTTTTGATGGTCTTGATTAGTTGTACTACTAAAATACAGTAACAAATATTCCATACAAATGCTTTTTCTGAGTGAAGCCACACTCCTTTCTTTCAGAAAAAAAATAAATAAAACACAAATGGCATACTAAAACTACTCTGCTCTCCTACAAATCAGCAGACTAGTCAAGCACAATCCTCAGTCACATCCAGGGCTCCCCCAGCAACTCAGAACTGTATTCAGCAGTGCTTGCTGTATGGAGGAGAGCATACAGCAGGCTGGTTTTATGGCTCTGTATAGTTCTGCAATCGGCTCTGCACTTCTTGCTCACTGCAGAGCTCCAGGTTTAAATGCACTTTCTTCCAAAGCTGTCTGCTGGACTGGCTCAGGCAGAACCAAACCCTGGAAGCCATAACTCATTTGCATCAGTGTCACAGTTTCCATGGCAGAACTTGCATGCCTAAAGGACACTCACCAGCACAAAAGCCTGCAGAGTAGCCTGGCCGCTCTTCCTGCTGCTAAGAGGAGCACGAATGCTACTAACCTTTCCTGCGAGCTCCAAGAGGACCAGGAGAGCAGGCATCCTCAGAAGTGACAGCAGCACCCAGCTGTTCTCCCCTCTTCGACTCCTGCACAAACTGAAGAGGGCTACTCCCACCACTCTGCACATTTTGAAGCACAACTACAATTAACCTTGAGAGCAACTCACTGCCAGTTCAGAGCTGACACTGTGATCAGTGCAGCGCCAGGAAGAGGCAATTACCCGGTGATCACCTGCTGCTGCAAGCGCCTTCCTCCAGCCTGGGGTTGCAGATGCTGAAGCTGCTCTGTGCTCTGCAGAGGGGTCCCCGGGGCTCAGCACTGGGCAAGGCTGGGCCTGCTCTCACTTCACATTTCTCTTACAGCTTTGCATCAGACAAGCCCTTTCTGAGCAAACTGATCTTTCTGCTTTCTCATTTTAGTAAGACTCTCACCCATATTACAACTAGTTATACAAATGAAACTGTCAAGAACAGAAACACTATATATTCACAGCTGAGCCTGTATCTCAACAGGATGTTTTGACTGCTCCACTCCTGATTTGTTTTTGATTGGAAATGCAATTTCACTTTCTTCCTCATCTAGAAGTGTAATGACTAGGCAAATACCAGAGAGTGGGCTGTATTCAAACGGCAGTACAGTCTGGAGTTATAAATGAAGACCCTTCTCCAATTCCAAACCATACAAAAAACCCCAAAACATAAAAGGGACTTTGCATCTTTAAGAAACAATTGACAAAAGTGAATGTACAGCTTATTCACAGGGTGAGAAGGAAGGGAATCTTCCAACTGAATTTGCTTTACCTTGGAAATGGCTGAGGCAGCAAAGCAATTTCTGTCATTATCTCTGTCTTAAGCCCTGTTTCATCTTAAAAATAAATTAAGGAGCCAGAAAGCAGGAAGAAGACGTAAGTTTTTACTCCTTGAGGGACTGGAGAACAGTTGTTCTCCCCTCCTACCACCATGACTGCGACTGTTGGGCTGTCCATCCATCCATCCATCCATCCGTCTGTCCTGCAGCAGAAGAGTTGAGGTTCTATAGAGTTTTTTTCTCAGTCCTGCTCTGGAGTGAGCTGGCATGGGAGAATGCCAGCCCAAAGCACTAGCGGCTGCTGTTCTTAATCGCTTCCTTCGCTGCAATGATCAGAGGAGTCAAGCTGGAGAGAGGCTTGGCTAATTTTAAAAATGGATGCTGCCGAAAGGAAAGAAAGAAACAAACCATTACATTCCCTAAGTCAGTTACAGGCTCAAGCAGTATTCTTCTATTTACCAGGGATACACAGGACTGTGGGGACCTTCTAAGCAAGAGCAAGTTCGAGACCACCTGATAAGAATGAATTTGTACAAGTCTATGGGGCCTGATAAAATGTATCCTAGGGTCCCAAAGGACCTGGCTGATGTGGTTGCCAAGCTACTTTCCATCATATTCAAAAAGTCATGGCTGTCAGGTGAAGTTCCTGGTGACTAGAAAAAGGGAAGTATCACTTCCATTTTTAGGAAAGGTAGAAAGGAGGATCTGTGAAGCCACAGGCTGGTGAGTATCACCTTTTTGCCTAGGGAGATCATGCAACAGACCCTCCTTGAAGTATGTTAAGGCACATAAAAGATGAAGTGATCCCTGACAGCCACCAAAGCTTCACCAAGAGTAGACAGTGCCTGACCAATCTGGTGGCCTTCTATGATGGAGTGATGGCATCAGTAGACAAAGGAAGAGGAATTGATGTCATCTACCTGGATGTCTGTGAGGTCTTTGACACGGCTGCATAACATTCTTATTTCTGAATTAGAAAGATATGAATGTGAAGGCTGGAGTGTTCAGTGTACAGAAAATTGGTTGAACAGTCACAGGTTGTAATCAGTGGCTCCTGCATCCAGGTGGAGGCCAGTCACCAGTGGCATCCCTCAGGGGTCTGTCTTGGGACTGCTGCTCTTCAACATCTTTATCAAAGAGATAGACAGTGGGATCAAGTATACCCTAAGCAAGTTTGCTGATGACACCAAGCTGAGTGGTGCAGCTGATAACAGTAGGAAGGGATGTCTTCCAGAGAGCCTGGACAGGCTTGAAAGTGGGCCTGTGGAATGAGGTTCAACATGGCCATGAATGAATGAGGTTCAACAAGGCCAAGTGCAAGGTGCTGCACGTGGATCAGGGATTCCAGATACGTGTAAAGAGTGGGAGAATAAGTCATTGGGAACAGCCCTGTAGAGAAAGACTTCGGGGTTCTGGTGGATTACAAGCTTGATGTGAGCCAACAATGTGTGCTTGCAGCCCAGAAAGCCAACTGTGGCCACATTAAAAGAGAGGCGGCCAGCAGAGCAAGAGAGGTGACTGCTCCCATCTGCAGTACTATGCCCAGGTCTGGGGCCCCAAACACAACAAAGATGTGGAGTTGCTGGAGTGGGTCCAGAGGAGGGCCATGAAGATGATCAGAGGGCTGGAGCACCTCTTCTGTGAAGAAAGGTCGAGAGATCTGGGCTTGTTCAGTCTGGAGAAGTCTCCAAGGGAGACCTTATTGCAGCCTTCCAGTACTTAAAGGGAGCTTATAAACAGGAGGGAAATTGACTTCATGCATGGTCTGATAGTGATAGGACAAGCAGGAATGGAGTTAAACTAAAGAAGGGAAGATTTAGGTCAGATGTTAGGAGGAAATTCTATACTCAGAGTGGTGAGGCACTGGCAACACAGAGTTGGTGGATGCCCTGTCCCTGGAGATATTCAAGGTTAGGCTGGACAGGGCTCTGTGCACTCTGAGCTGTAGATGTCCCTGTTCACTACAGGGAGTTGGTCTCGATGACATTTAAAGGTCCTTTCCAACTCAAATGATTCTGTGATTAACTGATGAGAATGCCTTTATATATTGCACCCGCTTTACTTGCAGCCCCTTCCCATTTTACCTGCAAAAGTTCCTTGGCAGACCCTCGCCTGTCCACATCCATCTCCAGGCAACAGTTCAGAAAGTCACGAAACACAGCAGAGAGTCTCTCAGGGTTCTGCAGCTCTGGTGTCCCATTTGTAGCTATCAGATACAGTGCCTGGAAAAAACAAAAATGCAAGACTCCAGCTGTTTCCAAGAAGACCCAGGAACATTTTTTCAGAAGGAATACTAGATTGAAGCTCGTGTATTTGTCATTTTCATTTCTTAAACAGCATGGCCAGGTAGTGCTGTTGTTTGTTCTTTCAGTCTGCATCACAGTGTCTGGGTGCCAGACAGAGTGCAGCCTTGCCACTGTGAGAAGAACTAAAGGTCATGCTGTACATCAGTTCTAGCCTTAGCAAAGATGATGTATGTACATAGGTGCAAGATTAATTTCCTCAGATTCCTGTCTCCCATCAGAAATTAACTGTGTAGCATTTATCTGTTTTAGCTATCCATTATGAGTGTTTTCCTTAGTATACATTCTTCCCCATTGCAGTTTCATTTTAAGAGTTGGTATAAATTTGAAAACATTAAAATAAAAATTCATTACTTTATTGCAATATCTGTGTATTTTAGAAAGTTACTGGTAACAAAGAATTACAGCATTACAGTAACTAGTGACACTTTCTGAAAGGATGAGGTAACCAATCTACACTGACCTGTATTTGAAAATACTTCTGCCTGTAGATGTAGTTGAAACTCTTTTCATAAAGATTCATCAGCTGGAGAAATTTGCCACTGAAAAATCCTTGTCAGAGAGCTAACAGAGATTTCACAAACTGCCTGAGAAATTGTGCATCATTAGCACAAAACCAACAGATTTCTGAACTGGCTCCATGTTACTGGTCTGTTAGGGTTCTCCCACGTTGCTGCTATCCCCCAGTGACATTTTTACAAGCTGTCCTTGCTGGAACCAGTCCAAGCTGATGTAACTGGGATTTTGTCTCTAAACATGGGACAGCTTAAGAAGACAGTGGTGTCCGATTCTATTTGTACCTTACCCTGAGAGGATTTTCATTAAGGTAAGGAGGTTCTCCTTCCACCATTTCTATTGCCATGATCCCAAGTGACCAGATGTCAACTTTGGGGCCGTACGCTTTTCTTGTCACCACTTCCGGTGCCATCCAGTAAGGAGTCCCGACCATTGTGCTCCTTTTACTCTGCTCGGGGGTGATCTGAGCACAGAAGCCAAAATCAGCTGAGGACAAAAACAAGTATTGTTAAAGCCATCTAAAATTATGAAACCAAGAAAAGAGATCAGCACTTTATGCCTAAGAATGTCTTGTCAAATCTAGCTGGAAAAGCGGTCATGGCTGTTTACTCTGCAGTGACATTTTTGCACTCAAGACATTAGATGATAAATTCTGGTCTCTGGAAGGGGCATGCACAAATAAAGGCCAGATATTACACCTTCCTCCTTCCCATGTTTCTCTGTGTGTTGGAACTGTACTCCTAGCTTGCAGCAGTGCTCAGTACACTATCACAGGCACTCCTCTGGGTAACTGGCAGTCAGTCAGATGCAGCCCTGCACCCCATCCTGGGAAAGCTGTGCTTGGCCAAGAATACCTACTCAATTTGACAGATCCATCCATTCCGAGAAGAATATTGTCGCTTTTTATGTCTCTGTGAATCACTTGGTTTGAATGAAGGAAATCCAGCGCTTGCAGGCACTGACAGATAAAAAAAACACAAGGGTAAAAATTAATGACCTGATTTCATCACACAAGAAAGGAAATGGCTATAAAAGATATAATTTCTAGATGAATTGAGAGTAATGGCAGAATATTGTGTTGTCAGGAGGAATAGCTTGCTGCTTCCACACTACTAGAATAATAACTTCCTAAATAAAGGCACATTAACTTTGGAAAAAGAAATGTCAGTAATTGTTACGGACTGTCCCCTGAAAGCACAGACCGAGTGACTGCTGTTAAAATGAATGTGCCGTTCTCATCTATGTGACAAACTATTATTTGCCAAAAAGAAAAACTCATTTTCTTCAGGATGAAGTGGATCACTTTTGGGTGGAAAGCTGCATGACAAAGATTTTACTCTTACATCCTACAGCAGATTTGGAATTAACATGTTAGTCATCTTTCAGTAGCAAATACCATTTTGGGTGGAATGCTATCCTTTTAAGCTGAGGACCGTGATAAATGAGTCTCTATTTTTCTTTATTATTTTAAAATTTTGCTACCAGCATGTCTGCTTTTACAGGCAGGGAATGCAGTATGGACATGCTCCAGACAAATGTTGGAAGAGGCAGAGCTGAGAACAGTAAAACTTAGAGAGAAAGAGAGAACAGTGGAATTCCAGAGCACACTGCAGTGATACTGGCAGGCAGTTCACTACACATGCTTTTCCTTTCCCATATTAAAAAAGCAACATGGAAACAAAGATCTGGTCATGAAATCACTCATGTTCTTTGCACCTACTTAGAAGCACCATTCTGTCCCAGCAATCCGAAGTGCAGACGGGATCCCTTACCTCCCTACAGACAGCTGCTATCTGTCCTTCATCCATACATGTCTCTGTAACAACATCAGTTAGAGAGCCTCCAGCCAAGTATTCCATAACCACCCAGAGCTCATCACCTACTAGGTAGCTGAAACAAGACAACAACAGCACTGAGATGAATGCGTGTAACTAAATTGTCTTAGGAAAATTACTACAGTTACTTTTCTTTCCTGTTCATTTTTAAAAGAATAAAATGAATGGACGTTCCTTCTAGGCCACAGAGCACTAGAAAATCCTAAAATATAGTGCTAAAAATTTGTGCAGTCCAAATGAGAATGGCAAATAAATAAAAAAATCTAAAGGCTTAGATGGCAAGGAAGTGAAAAACGTAGTTCAGTCAAGGCAAAGATAAACGTTGAACCAGAATATATCAGGTCACCTGGTTCATCGCCGTAAAACACAGGAAAATTAACTCCAGGAATAAGACAACACAGCTTTCATAGTTAACCACGGCAGGGAGGTGTGTACCACAGAGGACAGGAAATGGTCAACAGTTTGGAAAACCTTACATAAATACATTTGGAAATAAGGAAAACAGTTTAAAAACTGGCAAATTACGTGTGTCTGGAAACAAGAATTCAGTCTTTCTGGCATCCACACCAATGGAAAACAGCCGGAAAAGTGAAAGAGAAGTAATTTCTATGGTGATATATCTGCATAATATGCACAAAATATGACCAACTTAAAAACAGAGAGGTATGGAGCTACAGGCAGTTGTTTCAGTAAGATAGGGCTGATCAAGGTCTTTGAAAATATTCTCAGGGCCACATATTCTGCCTAAATAAGCACTTTTCTGCTGTACAGGTGACAGAACACTGCCCAGAGAAGTCATGGATTCTGCTTGGAGATCTTCAGAAGGTTCTGGTTATGGGCCTGGGCACCCTGCTCTGGTGGCCCTGCTGGGGCAGGGGTAGGACCAGCAAAACCCAGGGCTCCCCGCCAACCTCAACTAGTTTGGGCTTCTGTGGCATGCCAGGGATTGACACAGATAAGACCAATCTCCTTCCATGCGTTTATTTGCACGTATACACACATATATATATGCATATTTATAGATAAGTAATAAAGAGGTCAGTTTTCTGTCAATGACCAAAGGCTTTTCTTAATCTTTGACTTGCAGTATGTAAATGAACATTTATGTGAGAATACCAGAATCACTTACCTGTCTAAATAGTTAACAATATTGGGGTTCTTATTTTCCCTCATGACCAGGATTTCATTAATAATTAGTTCCTTTTTGGGCTGTTGTTGGAGATTCATTTGCTTTATGGCCACCTAAAATGACAGTAAAAACAATGCATTAGCTCTCAGAGTCTGTTGCACAAGATCAGAAGGAACGTGGAGCGCGTGTTCTTGGAATGATGTATGGGAGCTGCAACAAAGGGTCTTGTTACTAGGCACTAGAAGTCAGTAACTTAGAGCACCCTATTTCTGTGCTTGCTTGGGTGACAGTTTCAGGACACACAGTCATACATATCTTGCCTTACAAAACCTGTAAAAACTGCCTTTAAACTATCAACCACAACTCTCTAACACTCTCTAGACCTACGCTCTTCTAAGATGGCCTTATTTTATTACCACCGATACTATTCATGCATGTTCTGCAAGCAGCAAATGATTTTATTACTACGAAAATATGTAAAAACAGTTGGAAATTCTTCAACAATGTGATTTTTAATGATCATGTCATCAAGTGCTATCACTCACGGCTTGAGATCATTAACACACACACACTAATTCTGGCACTTCCTAACTTTTTGGATTTTGATTTTGCAACTCTAAACAACAGTTTAAGATTGTAATAATCACCTAGCTTTAAAATAAGAAAAAAAATCCATTCTGTGGTATTTTATGGGCACATCCAGGGTTACGAGTACAGCCTATGGCTTCCAGACCACTTACAGACCTCTAGGAGTGGTTACAAAGCTTCCTCCTCTACAGAGCACCACTGGAGATGGATAGCGTCAGTGGAATCCCACACTACCACAGATCAGGTGTGTTTGCTGACAGCCCCAAACAGCCTCTCCAAGACACCAACTTCTTCTCTGAACCCTTGTACCTACTCACCTCAGGCCAGCTCCTCAGCCCAGCCCCATCTTCTTGCAGGCAGCTCGTCTTGTCCTGCTCTCCTCGCTCAGCCCTGCCCCCAGGCTCAGGCCTTCCCTCCCAGCCCAGCCAGGCCAAGGCCTCCAGAAGGCAGCACCTTCCCCTGGGCTCAGCAGAGCCCTCTGGCCCACACCACACCTGAGAGGGAGACGTGGCCCCGTGGCTGCTCCAGGTCTGCCTCCTGTTCCCTCCACAGCCAGTTTGGCCAGCCTCCCCGCTCCAGTGCTGCTCTTGACACGGTATGAGAATGATGACCCCCCCCTCCCCGCTCTCATTTCTGATGTCTGACAGATTTTCCAGCAGGATTTGCATATCATTTTCAAAAATTCTAGCACAGAAAAGGAAATGAATGTTAAGATGCCATTTTAATCCAGCCACTACCCAGATCTGTCAAAGTTAACACTGCTTTTCTTCAAGATTTGTTTCTCAACCCCTGGGCCCCCAACTTCCCCACAACCAGTCCTTGCCTGGGCGAGGCTGAGCTCACCACGTAGCATCAGGGGCTGTCACTGACATCACACTCAAACACAACTGTGTCATTCAACAGAGATCTTTGCCCTTGGCACAAGTTTTGTCATTTTTCAGTGAATGTCAGCCAGATTATGAATGACCAAAACAGAACCGCATTCTAAATACCATTCCTCCTTAATTAGTTCTTGTCTTATACTTTGAAGATTAAACACACTATATAAAAAATGTGAAACAGTATTACTGTCTGAATCAGTGCTTAAGATAAATTGGGAATGAATGACAGCAGTGCCCATCAGCTAGGTGCTGCATGCATGTAGTGGCGATGCAGTGTGCCCTCCTCTGAAGGACAGCGCTTCCCTCTTTGCATTCTTTCTGGCAGTTCTTAGTAAGGACAAATTCTGCCCAAAACCAAGCAGTGCAACACAGCTATTTATTCCTCATAGCAACAGGGGAAACTGCAGCCACCACTTGGGCTCCCCAAGGCACGCAGTCACAGATCTTTGGGTTTTACAGTTGGCGTTGCTAACTGACTTATGGCCAGCCCCAGAGGCAGTTTTTACTACAGAGTTAAATTATACTCAGAACATTCTTGTTAAGGGCACCACGTTATCCACATTTGGGAACAAAGAAATTCAGGAAATTCTAACCTAATACGTTTACAGGGGCAATAAAACCAGCATTTTTAAATCAGGCCTGAAAGCTTGTTGAGATTTCTTTACAGGCGTCTCTAAAATCCCATTCAGGGATGACAGACATAGCACAGTACTGGGATGGGACCAACAACACTGTGGAGAGCACCGACCTGTTCTGAAGACAAAAGAAAACACGTCTCTTAGAACTGGCCTTAGATGCTAAGGGCGAAGCATCAGCCCAGGCACAGAGAGTGCCCAGGGGAACCAGGACAACCCCTGCCCAGGAACTCACGGGCACCTCTTCAGGTGCTGATCAGCACCTTTGTGCAATGGTTGCAGGAGAGCAGACAGCCCAGTAAGCATTCAGTTACAGAGGCAGAGAACCACACTGCTGTTAAAGGGCTTTCTCTGAGAAGCTGAGGACAGCAGCTGATGCGTTTTGCAAGCTGACACCAGTCCGTGCTGAGGAGGAACAGCCTGTGTGCTACAGAGCTCCAGGCACCCTGAGAACCCATCCCCAGCTCCCGCCAGACCGGAAAGCACTAAGTACTGCACAATCAGCTGGGGCTTACCTCTTGTCCTGTAGCGATGTCTATTGCTGTATAAACAGTTCCTGATGCCCTAGAAACAAAACAGAAACCAAAGAATGAGAAGTGTGTTTGTGCCTTTAAGTGAGAGCAAGCTCTAACAGGATATCTCTGCTGCCTGCAGTGGTCCTACCCCGTCCTTGCTCGCTCAGCCCTGCAGCAGCACACAGCACAGCCCCCAGCTGCCCTCTGCCACACAGGAAATCCGAGATCAACATCCAAAGTGATGAGGAAGAGCAGGTGCCCATCTCCGGTACACTTCCTGAATTATTTTAGTTCAAAACGTAAGGAGGGAGTTGTTTCTACATTTTTATTCTTTTTCTTGCCCCCACAAAACCCTGGAAAATATTCCCCGGTTTTGCTTTGTTGTTATTTTTTTTTTGTTTGGTTTATTTTTTTGCCCCATAAAATTTAACAGGAAATCTAGCTACGTCTTCTTACACCTCTTATTTATCTGCAAAATTCAGGCAACACCACCCAGTCATTTCGGGAACCAAATGCAGAAGCCAGCGCTCTGAAGAAAGGATGCGGAGACAGCTTTCTTAGCATGCAAGGAACTGTTCTGCAGCCCTCCTGACACATCACAGCTGGAGCAGCTCAAGGCATACGATGTCCCAAATAAGAACTGAGAGTGACCCAAAAACAGAGGAACCTAAGGCAGCTTCTCTTTGTCAAAAGCCATTCAGCAGCTGCTCTGCTAGGTGCTCCAGACACGAAGGCCTCTTCACGGTGTCTGTGTTGTGCTCCCGTGGCAGATGTAGGTGGTGGTATGGAGCCACCAGAAATAGGTGACCTGCAGAGCAGGCAGCACAGCGCGTTGCCCGCCATCTGCCTCTCATTAAGAGCTTCTTGCCCTGCTGTGCTGCGAAGGGCCACGATCAGAGGAAATCCCTTTGAGTTTATAAGGCACTGTGGGCTTGTAAACCCCACTGGGGCCTGCTTTGGGGCTAAGACACGGGTGTGCGCTGCCATCATTTAAGAAACCCATGGCTGCACAGACAGCAAGGCAGCGGGGAGCCCGGACAGGGATGTGAGAAGCAGCAATGTGTGTCCTGCAGGTATCCCAGTGGCTGAAAACACAAAATCAGTTCTCTTGTTTTTGCCCGATCCCCCGGTTTGTTTCCGTTTATCTCTGCCTGAAATATTTCTGAAAACCTTACTTCAACCAGCAGCACCGCACACCAGTGCTGGGAACAATGTTATCATTTGGCACGCTATGTATTCTTTTAATATAAATGCAAATGCGTTTTTCTATGACTAATTGTTGAGATTAATCCAATTTGTTTTCACAAAAAGCCAACACCGGTTATTTAGATTTTCTAACACTGTGCTGCACCTCCTGAGTACAGCCCTGCCAGGATTTATTTAAAAACAGTTATTTAAATGAGGATGCATTTTGGTATGCTCCAGACCATCTGTGAAGAGCTTAAATAAAGGTGAGGAATTTAAGTAAGGCTGTGAATTAATTGCGAAGGCTCCGTGACTCTGCATATTAGGGACCTTTACTTCTAAGCAGCTATAATTTCTGATCTGTATCTAACTGTTAAACTCTGCTGTAGTATCTTGGTTTTAATGCACTCAGGAAAGTACCAGGACCTACCATGAGATCTGCTTCACTAAGATGCAGTGAAATACAAGTTAAAGCCAACAAACCAACCAACCACCAGAAACCAGACTGCTCGTGGCTCCATCCTGCTCTGTCTTTCTTAGCAAGTGCTAAGCACAGCTGGAGCAAATGCAGCCCCTTTGTCAAGCACCAGTTAGCTAAGTTGCTCTGGTGTCAGCAGCATCTTCAGTCCTAAACTGGACACAAATTACAAACCAGAGATTCAGCACTGGATCAGACCTGTGCTTCAGCTGGCTGCTGTTCACTGACACGTGGCCGCAAAACCATCACACTGTTCGTTAGCTTTCCGAGGTACAGAGCCATGAGGCGCTACAGGCTGCTCAATTCACTTCTCCTGCTGGAAGAAGCTGCTAACTGCACCTCACTTAGCAGCCTTCCACCCGCTCACTGGCTGCTACTGAAAAGCTGCTCACTTCCCCACAGTGTAACACTGAGGGCCTCAATGCCATCCCTCCTCCTTTATGGACTGGGGGACGAAGTAATCTGAAGTGTATTACTGAGTGCACTCATTCAAAAAAAAAAATTATCGTAATTCAGGCTGTAAATGCTAGAACAAGTCTTAAACAACACAAACAGCTTTGTGTGCAGCTGGAGTCCAAAAACAGGTGTCAAAACAGTCTCGCATTCATGTGTTCATTGCAATAGCAATGCAGGTCTGTAAGACACCCCGCACAGGTCTAGCTATCCCCCACGACAGCTGTTTCCAGCTAACTCAATCCGCAGCACACCAGCCCCTCTGTAAGAAGGGTATGCAACCTTCTGGCTGCACAACATGCCAGAGGAAACCTATTTCGATGTCCTTTCAGGGCCACTTGTCTTCCCACCAGTTGCAGCTTTGTACAACCTCACTCCGAGAAGTTTCAAAACAAAAGACAGTGAGTGAGGATGATGGTCACTGTGTGACTGACAAGAATCTGTTCACACGTGTTTATTCTGAATCTCACTTCTTCAGCTGACACTCATCTTTGGGAGACTAGCACGGCTCTGAGTGTCCACTGACATTGTACAAATGACAGTAAGAACCAAGGCTGCAAGTAGAAAGTGATCCTGAGTCTCAGAAAGGGCTTTATACAGTGAATGGGGAAGAAACATTTCCCCACAAGTGCCCTATCAAATCAGATTTATCTACTGGAAAACCTGCCAGAAGAAGAACATGAGCATGCCTGGCTTTCTTCAGCATGTATCAGCTGTAGGTCAGCAACATGCTACCCTGAGTTCAAACCTCACTGTTAAGGCAGAAAGATATCTCCTGCTGTCAGCAAGCAGCATCCTGCCATGCACAGACAGCAGCACGCTCCTGGTCTTACAGAAATGGCATCAGCCCTCCTGGAATTACAACACAGCCAAGGAGGAAAACCTAGACCAAGCAGGGAGTCTGCCAATATTTAAAATGTGTCTCAGATATCTAACTTTGATGTCATCTCTCTTGTTCTTGCCTCCTCGCATAGGCAGCATTTCAGATCAGTCCTATTTAGAATAAGTGAAGTGAGGTTTCCACAGAGAACAGCTGAGCAGACCATTTCTGATAGACTCCCAAATCCTGCAGGATCTCAGCAGTGTGCCATCAGGCAGGTGATGAGTTTCCTCGTTAAGCACGCTGCACATCTACGCTGCCCTTATTACTGATTTTTTTTTTGTTTTGTTTCAATTTCTAAACTACGTGGCTATAATTTCCATCACCAGAGCATTTTTATTGGTAATATATTTGAAAATGTTATTGAGAGCTTTTATTTACATGACAAGCATCATTTGGTCAGTTGCTCCTTTAGACAAGGAAGCAGAATCTTTTTCTTCTTTCCTTAGTGTGGCTTTGTTATTTTGAAACATATAAGAACGATTTCTTCTAAGGTAAGTGCTGCACACTTGAGGGACAGTAGATCTTCCTGGTCCCATCCCTTGCTGCAGATGTGGCACAGCCAGCAGCAAGGGGCCTCTGACAATTCCTTCTGGCCACAGTTAAAATACTGGTAAGAAGCAAGAGGACAAAGAATCCAAACCCAGCGTCTGAGTGTGCTGGAGCTTGCCCAGGTTCCCACTTGGCATTAGAGCAGCAAAGCACCCAGCCCATGTCTATGTGTAAGTTACCACAACTGCACTTACCCTTGGCCAATTTTTTCAAATCGAGTGTACTTCTTCTTAGGGTCTCCCACACTCACAATGCTCCCTGAAAGAAAGAAGATAAAAGACGTTCACTTGAAAAAGGAGACACTGCCTTCGGACAGATCAGAAATGCAGCCACACTGCCCGGGGCTGCCAGCTGCATGTGGGCTGCTGCGTAACGACCACACAGCGGGCAGCAGCGCAGCACAGGCGGCCCTGGCAGAGCCTGGCTTCCTACAGCCCTTTGGAGATCGCTCTGCGCAACAGGGAACTGACAGCACAGAAGAACGTTGATATGAAATGGAAAACAGAAATGAGCACGTATCAGTGCAAGTGCTTCTCTGTTTACAAACACTGATGAGATCTGGAGTAACAGAGCCTTCTTTCCTTATAAATAAATATTCTGTGATTCTACAGAAGGTTTGATACTTTCAAAGATTAAATGCCCTTTGGGTTCTGGAACCAATTTTTACGAACAGATGTCAATGTCAGAACAGGAAGACTACAGTACAGTGTTTCCAGATAGAAATCTGCTCAACTTTTCAGTCATTTGCCAAAATTTTGGTTTCACCCTTTTAAAAAAGAACATCTTGGAACATCTCGTAATGCAATCTTTTAGAAACTATGACCCTCATTACTGATTACTGGGTTAAGTTACAAAGGAGACCTTGCTTGTGCCATTCTAACAGCTGCACTGCTTGCCTTCACCCTGACCCAGGCCAGCAACAAGCATCTGGCCTGACTCTCGGCAGTGCACAAATGCTGATCTTCACCATTAGGAGAACCATGCAGTGTAAGAAGACCAGCAGTACACCTCAGGAGGTGGCATTACAAGGGCAGCTGCACCAGCGAGATGCCGTGGTTCCAACAGTGCAGGAGCAGGGCAGGTGGGCTGCTGCCAATTCCTGGCTGCAGGAAGGCAGGGCCAGCCCCGGGCATGGGGCAGCTGAGCTCCAGAAGCAATGTGAAGCACGTGTGCCACTGAAGCTACATTGACAGCACGCACAGCTTGCTGGTTTCCTGCCCACTCAGAGATGTAGGCAGTCTGAATGGGAAGGAGAGAATGCAGTAATTAGGATGCTGTGTTTGTATCAAGTGAAAGAGCCAAAATCTGATAAATTCAAACAAATCCGAAGGAGTAATTCAAAAACAGTATTGTTTTTTCTGGTCCAGTAGTTGCCAAAAATACAAGTGGCAACACCTAAGCTGATGACTAAATGTCAATTCAAATGACTTCTGAGGATTTATCTTGGAATGTACATCACTGAAATACACTGAGAAGATCAGCTCAGGAGGAAACGTTCCCAGCACTTCGCAGCGTGCTTTGTTTGACTGATCTGGCCATATTCCTGCATCACAAATACAAACGCATACTTTGTTATTCACCTCTGCGTCCACAGCAATATGAGAATGTCTCAACACCTCCATACGGAGTAGCAGCCATCCCTCTCCCCTCTCTGGCCAACTGCTCTGCCTGCAGGGAGCCTGTTGCCAGCGCACCAAGGAGACGCGGCACCAGCACCACCTGGGGCACTTCCCTGCTTGAACAGTTCTGCTGGCCATGGCAAGATCACCAACAGGAGCTGCAGGGAAGGGGTTTCCTTTGCAGCGTGGTTCTCACCCCAGCTTGCCCAGCACTGCAGCGATGGTGGCAGCGCTGCTGCTGACAGGAGGGCAGCACTAGCTGGCAGAGGTTGCTCAAGTTGCCCAAAGTGGCCCTGCCCTGTTGTCCTCGCCCACAGGAGGTACTGCAACTGTACTGCCTTGAGTCTGAGCCAAGGACGTAGCGCTTTCAGGACCTGGTTAGCTTTCCTATTCTCCTCCATTCAGTGGATGAGAAGTAGCTGGCAAATGAGACGCACGTGCTGCAGCTGTTGCTCATTGGCAGGACTCTGACAGAACGATGCTGCCTGGCTCTGGGGGAGCTGTGGTTTGCCCTAAGTCAAGAAGTGGCACAATGACACTCACTGCAAGAGGCACTGCTTTCCTCCCGACTGCCTGTGCACTTCCACTTCAATGGCACTCAAATGTACTTCAAAATGAGAAGCAAAATATAAGCAGCACCAAGGCCATGCAAGAGAAAACAATCCTTTTTTCTTTATCATCAGCACAGCGTAACCTGCGCCCTTTGGATGGAATTGCATCGCTACTTCGATCCCAGTGACACTGGCCTCAGTGCCAGGTTCCCTCCTGTAGCCAACGCGCTCCTCAGAGCAGAGCGCTCACAGACACGAGTGCTGCAGCAGAGGCAGGGATGCGCTGCTGCCCCTGCACACGACCTCCTGCTTCTCACCTCCGACAACCACCGCGCCATCCGCTCTGATGGGTACCAGCAGCTGACCGGGCTGTGCCATCCTTCCCAAGGGGCAACCACGCAGCGAGAGCTCGCCCGGTGCCACCTGCCCGGTCTGCACCACAGCCAGCGTGGGACTCACCAAAATGTGCGGTAGAAGGTGAAGCTTTCAGTCTGCTGCACAAAAATGGGCCCTCTCAATGCACTCTCTCTTCAACCAAAAGGAATATGACCAGGGGACTCTGGGACTCCCTTTCTCTTACCAAAGGCAGGTAACAGGAAAAACACTGTGTTGTCAGTGTCTGGCGAGGTGCTATTCTCAGCTAGTGAGCAGAACTGCTCCTCTATCGGGACAGAGAGCAGAAGTTCATGGAAGTTTGTGTTAGAAAAGAGTACAGAAAAAAGAGACTGGAGAACAAATATTTTGGATTTTCCAAACTTGCTACTGATTCTGCAGCTCAAAATTCTGCAGTTCAAAAGTTGAGTAGCTGCTTCTGCTTGTTACTTGTTTGTGTCTGACTTCCTGTGACTGAGCCAGCGCCTGTCCAATAGCACAGCACTGACACCAGCCGCCCAACTGGTGTGCAGCTCCAGCTCAGAGAGCTCCCTGTGCTGGACCAAGACAAACACACTGGCTATTGGGACGCCTTTAAGCACTTTCCTTTATCAAGCCCTAAATTAAATGGATAAGAAAGCAGAATTGGGCCACTTGTGTTTTATAATTGCAGTGGAACATGTTCATGATTTCATTATAGACAGAGTTTTGTTTGATCTTATCTCAATATTACAGGCTTTACTCCCTAGGAAAACGTGTAATGAACGTGTCTCTAAAAAAGCCCAAGTTATTTCAAGCAGAGAAGAATTATGAAAGCAATTTAAGATAAAAGAAGGCAGGGGACACCTTCATAAAAGCAGCATGAAATCAACTGCAGAGGAAGTCAGCAAGGTGAAGAAGAGCTGTGAGTTCAAAAGCAAACAAACAAAAACGAACACAACACACGCTTCCATGTAATCAGCCCAGGACTATTACAAAAGAGCACTGTCCACAATTCTAGATTGCTTCATGGAAGCAAAGAAGGATTTTCACTGCCCACATCTCAATTTGCCCAAGGCAGATCTTCAGACCTTGCTCAACGAGTACCAAATTCTTAAGAAAAAAACAACCCATGAAAGCATGTAACACTTCAAAGGTGTAACCTGCAGTAACTTAAGGGCTCAGTCTGCATTTGGTGTCCACAAGTGTCAATAAATAATATGCCTGCTTACATTCAAGAATGCAGGTACCCGCAGATCTCACGGCAGAAGCCTGCCTCATACAGTTAGCCTCGGGTGAAGGAGCTGTAATTCCTCCCTTTATAAGCTGACATACCTGCAGGTGAACTGCCTGCTCCGGAATAAACACGTTAATTATTTCATTATCTCCTCAGCCAAAGCCATGGAATTTGTCCCTTCAATATCCCCTAATGGCAGTGACACTCAGTTCTGTACAGTCCCGTCCACCTGCCCAGGACACAGAACATTCTGTGCCAGCAGCAGCAATCTCACAGCTAAGAAGGGCTTCAGGCTCTGCAGTGACATGTGCCATTGGTGGCAGGGAAGGAAGCTGTGACACCACGGTTGGCTTGCACAGGAATCAGCCTCTGAAGGACAACTGTGAAGAGGCCACAGCCTGTCCAGGCTCTTTCCAAGTTGTCTCCCCCCATAAAAGATGCAATATTATCAGTTTTGAGATGAAACGCAAGGGGCTGCAGGTCAGTCCACTGACTGTCCTACCAGGTAGCAGGAGACACAGAATGAACTAAGGTATCTTACGAACCCAACAGGTTACTATCTGATAACAGAGCTGCAAGCTAGTACGTGCAAGAAGCTGATTACATCAGTCGTGCTGTAGAATGACTAAGCTTGATGCGTTTGTATGATCCACGCAGGGCTTTAGGGCCAACAGTTAGGATTCCAACAGTAACTCACTGGGAATTAGCTATGTCAGGATGCCATGTATCTGAGGAATATGCAGTGGATACACAGGAGGCTATAGCTCCTGAGAAACACTTGCAGTGCAGTTTCACCTGGTCAGGTCACATACATGCGTCTCACTGATGCATCTTGATAAGTTTAAAGCTAAGGAATAAAATAAGGATTGCTATTTAAAGTGTTTTTTTCTTTTGGGGTACACTGGAAACATCTGTTCTTCTCTATCCATGGTCTCAGCTGCTGTTCTTTCAAAGGAGTCCTCTTTGACTAAATGGGGAATTCTTATAACAACAAGTTCAGATATGGTCATAGTGGTGGTAACTCCAGTATGTACATCACTAGAACATCCTGGGGAGGGGACTCAATGGAGGCTGAAGGAATCAGCTTCATTCTGTAACTGTCTACAGGTTAAAAAAAAAAACACAAATCCAAGAGATTTCTGCAAAGTATGTTGGCTCTGACAACTGGTGAGAAGTCAAGAACTTAAGACAACTTAGGAAACCAAATATTCTTTTAACTTCAGGAATCAGCACACTGGAGCTCACTAGGCCATTCACTAGGCCACAGCCTTCTGCTCAAGCAGAAATAATCTCCTCTTTAGCCTTTAGCATAGACAGAAGCTCAGACAAATACAACTCAGTCAGAGCTGCCCCCAGAGGCAGAAGGAATACCCGCGGTGTTCTCCCACTCCCTACAAGCACAGTAACAGTTTGTGTAAGGAGCTGTAAGACGCAGTGACACTGAAGAGGAACACTCGGTCCATGTACTTGAGATACACTCTCAGTACGCCACTTTATCAGACAAGGAATACAGAATACGTACTCAGTTTCTCCAGGATCTCCTCATCTGTCATCTTGGATTTTTTTCGCTGCCGGTCTGTGTTTCTGTACAAAGTGTTTGTGTTGGAGTTTTCAGGCTGGGGAGTGGTGGCTTCTTTAGCAGGTGCTGGTGCAGCGACAGGTTCGATTACGGAGCGGGTGTAGATCTGCGACAACAAATAGCTCGTGTCAAAAAGGTGCCCTGCAGAGGTGCCCCGAGACCATATTTCAAACACAGGCACTAGGAAGATGCTGCCTGCCACATCCAGGCCTTAAAATGTTCATTTTCACTCTCCACTTCTCAAAGCGGATAAGGAAAAATGACGGCTAGCTTTATACAGGTTCAGGGTCAGGTCTCAATTTTCATTCATTTTCCGCAAGGTGACAAACAGTTGATTTACTGCGTTGACAGGCTACAGAAAAAGATCTATCAGGGTCTGGGAGCCTCCTTCCCTTTTCCTCATCTGTTTACGTGGGAAACAAAATGATTGTTCTACTGGAACTTCGTTAAAAATTCCAGCGATGGCAACCAATGTAGCACTGCAGGCAACAGAAACACTGAGCATTAGGAGCGGTTTGACCAGTGAAGACAGGTGTCTGAACAGGAACAGAGAGCATTTCCCTTTTCGAGATCACAACTGCTGAACTAACCTCTCATGGGTGATTTCAAGTTACACGTTCTGCTGGGAATTGCATTCCAGCCCTTCAGACTCCTACCTGCCCCTCACAACGCACACCTGGGTGGGATGCTCCTCACTGAACGTCAGCCATGCCAGACTGCACTCTAGGCAGTTTATGCAGCTCCTTACCCACGGAGCTTTGTGGAGAGAGATGGGTACCTCCAGGGGACAGACCTCCTACAAATCCTACCGGGGTGTGGAAGGCACCTGGTGGCTCAGCCTACGCAGGTCCCGTGGACCAACTAGTTCACTGTTACACCACTAGCACCGAATGGCACAATGCTACCTCTCACCCGATGCCAAGATAAAATTCACTGTTTTGATCAGCATCACAGGAAACTCTTAACTAAACAATTAAGTTCAAAACAGATCTCCTGGGGTCAGTATCTTGGGTGGAACGATAGCCTTGGCCCTTGTCCCTCAGCCCTCACCCTCAAACAGCGTGCGCTGTCGGTCGGAAACGCGCAGCTCAGAGCGGCACCGCAGCAGTGCTGCCCAAAGCCAGGACCTACTGATTTCGTGTGCTCAGGCCGTGGTGCAATAACAGGCGGAGGTTCGTTGTCATCTTCTTCTTCCTCATCTTCTTCATCCTCTTCTTCAGAAACTGACGGTGCTAACGGGGGTTCTGACGCTGTTTTTGTGCTCTGTGGACAGACAGTGCCATGAGTGACAGCCACCACTGGGCACTGGGAGGTCTGGCAAATCTGAACAACTTCTGTCTGTTCAGACATCACAGACCAACCTCTGCATGCCTACAGTGAGCCCACACCTTTCAGTCCATCACCACTTTAAGGTTATAGGTTACCACGCTTAGTTAATTCTCCTCAGTGTTTTCATTTGTGCTCTTTATTTACTCATAGTGAACTACACGTGGGCTCCTGAACACATCACTGGAACAATCAATTAAATAAGAGCAGCTCAATCATTCCCATGTTTTCTCAAGATCCGATTTCACCAGAAGTAATGTTTGAGTATATCACTAGAAACCCCACCTGGCTGCTAGTTAATTGCCTTGGCACTGCAGAAATGGTAGCAGTTAATTAAGTTAACAGGTGTCCGCTGGCTAGGTTAATTAACACACTTCAATGTGCAAAGCCTCCCGCATCGTCTCGCCAGGAATTTTATTTTGCAGGGAAAGGCTGCTTGTTTCTCTAGTATTTCACCCCTGGGGTGGTCATACTGCACACTTTCACAGAGCCGAACTTCCCTGTTTAGCAGCTCCTTTCTCATGACTGTCTTCTTTATCTGATCACAAGGCAGCCAACAGATCCCCCTGCTATGTCTGCCTCGCCTGGCCCCGCAGGCAGCAGGAGCCCCTTGCCACCCCCAGCAACACACAGCGTGCTCCGTGAGACCCTGCCCAGCACCAGCCTTGGAACGGTACAGGGAGAAGAAGGCCACGGCTACGGCCAGCATGACAGCCTGATACACAAGGTATTCTAAACTCTGGTTTAAAGGGCAGCGCTAAAGGCGTATGTCACTGTCATGTATTAAATCTGCGTATCGCTTTCTACGCATCACAAGCACTTTGCTTACACGGGGAAAGGAAAAAGTAAGGAAGGGAATAATCACGTTTCTGTTCTGTTAAACTCTTATTAACTATTTTTTCCACTGGGCTCCGCGTTTGGTCTGACAGAACTGAGTTGTGCAGCTAGAACATACACAACGTCATATTACTTAATGCCAGACCCCCATTAAGGAGTGAAATGAAATTACGGTGACGGCAAGGACTGCTCGGTCCCGGCGGGGCGGTTTGCTCTGTAGGACAGCATCAGCCCACACGCTGCTGCACCGCCCCAGGGCCGACCCCCAGCGCCTCGCTGCTGGCTGTGCCCTGCAGACCGGGCCAGCGTGCCACGGGGACAGCTCCTGCGGCCCCACAGTGCCCCCACGGCACCCAAACCACCTTTAAAAGCTTTGCTCTATGACAGACAATGGAAGCGGCATCGGCCGAAAAGCAACACCGACAAAAAAAGTAAACAAAGATGATTTTCATTTCATTCTACACAGTCTCTGCTGTGTAATCCCAGACCTGAAATTACGTTGCTTAGCACCTGAAAATAAAGGCCAAATCCCCACTCAATCATTTGCTATTTAATGCACTAACATTAGCACTAATAAATCTGGTCAATACTAATGCGAATGTCATGAGGACATCTTTGGGACTGCTATGGCAATTCGGTATTAATTAGAGTGAATCATTATGAAAAACTTTCTTTCCATGGTTCCAGTGAGTTACATATCAATTATAACCTTATTTATATTCAGCTACATAACCAGCTGTACTAAGGATAAATCATAAAATTTAATAGAAAGGAATTCTAAGTTGTTAAAGCTATATTAAAACGGGCTAATTAGACAGTGCTGCATATTGTTGTGAATTATATATTCCACCACGGCTAAGAACAGTAAGCAATCTTCTGGCTGCAAAACCAGACTTTCATCTGTAGGAAAGATCTTAAAGGGAAGATTAGAAAATTGGTGCTGCTGAGAAACACTGAGGTGTGCCTCCCTGCAGCCCGGCACTGAACCCAAAGCTCACTGCTTGTGCCGCAACCCAACGCTATGGAAGGAAAAGTGACATCCACACTCACCGAAGGATGGGCTTCTATGTATCCGTGGGCGCTTTTATCTGCAATGTGCAGGGAAAGCAACACGGTTATAAAGCAGGATCCGTCCTGGGGAATCCCACACAACAGTAAATCCAAACCACACCATTTGTCTTTCACAACATCCTTCCAGTAGTGAGAGCTATTTCACACACAAAGCAAGGTAACAATATACTGGGGTGTTCTTTTTCTCTGTTCCTTGACTCTATTTTTTCCCCTGCCTTGCCAGTAAAAAAAATACAGAGAAATACGGTTAAAGAAGAAAAAAAAAAAGCAAATTGTTCTTAAACATTCAATACTGTTCCCAAAGAGCTGTTTGTTCAGCAAGCTGCAGGCGCTGGTGCTCTCCAGCTTGCTAGGTGTACATCCCCACAAAGCTCCGGGGGAGCCCCGTGCCTGGGGCACTTCTGCAACCCAGCGCAGTGACAGCCACGTTAAGATGCCAGGTGCTGCTTCTAATGCAGAACACAGACACTCCCCTCCCTCCAACTCCGGCTAATGCTGAGTTCAGGAGCATACACTAATTACTGTGAATTCAGCATTTCATCACAGAAGTACTTGCTACCTTAGCACACATTAAGTGTTGAGTTACAGTTCAATTCTTTAATGATGGACCTTAGGAAAAAGACGCTTTCACTAACAATGTTAACGCATTCTGGAAAGAACTGCACAGTTTTTCGAAGGAGCTCAGAGCAGCTGCCCCAGTCTGCATCTTGGAGGTTGTATGGGTTGAACCAGCAAATGGAGGAAATGAGAGACTGCTGCCAGACTACCACGTGTAGAGCTGAACGGCTGCAGGTTAGGTCTGAAATGCTGCCCACAGCCTGCTGGAGCAGACAGCCCCTCAGCAGCTGAAGCTGTCAAGATGGGCTTTACCAAAGCAAGTGTACCTTACTGGTATTTTCGTTTTGAATGCATCTCGCTAATTAAGGAATAGCAGAACGCATCAACACAGAACCCAGACATGCTGCCTTTAGGAAACCCTCTGCTTTTCTTGCTGGATTTATCACAAGCCAGTGCTTGTTAAGCAAAATGAAAAAAAACAGGCCAAAGGAAACAAAAAAAAGCAAACTACAGCACAGACTTGCTCTTGCTTTCTTATTTTAGCAATGCTGCACTACAATTCTTCAGACTGTACACAACCAAGGGAAAAAACGACAGCAGCTCAGGTCTGCAGGCTTTAGCGTGGTAACGCCTCGCTCGTGAGGATCTGCCTGGAGTGCTGCAGGGGCTGCTCTGGACATTGCTGCCTTCCCTCTCTTCCTCTGTGCCCAGGGCCCTTTTTGGGCACTGCTACAGCAGCCATTTGGTGTTTCTTTGCACATTTACACATAGCAGCCTAATCTTCTCTACAGCTCATACAAGAAAACCTTTAAAATTCTTCATAAAATAACACAAAAATTCCTCACAGTCCACTGCTCTTAGGAGCCAGCAGTAACTCCTAAGATGGACTAAGCAGACAGACATCCTTCGTACCCCAAACTGAACACTGAGAAGAAAGAAGGATGCAAAGAAGCAGCAAAATAAAAGTAAACACGATTTTTGGCCACTAATGCTTCTGAATAAAAATGCCAGTGACTGCTCCATCTAGTATCTTATTTAGTTCTGAAAACAAGATGAAGAAAAGTCAGCACATCGATGACAGTCAGAGGACTCGTCTCACACGTGGAGCATCCCACGGCGTGCAATTTTCTAAGGTTAACCAGTGACCACTGAACATTCTAGGACTTCAGTTTGGACACCCCCTGTTCTGCAGCATGATGTTAACTTACCTCCTGACGTAAAGCTCATGTATTTCTGGTTGTTAACTGTTTCTTTGGAATCATAAAATTTGAGGACATCTAGAACTGCTTGCGGATTCTTCTTCTGCTCTAGTTTTGTTATGTTGGAGGTCTGTAGTAGCCTGGCCCACTGCTCTGGAATGCCCTGTAGATGTCAAGAGGAAAGAATGTGAATTAAGAGCGTGCAACAGCCGCGGCTGTACAGATCTTTACCAAGATCCCATGCTACCTGTAAGATTACTTTCAGAAATTCTGATTGATACTTCACAGTTAAAATTAAAAGCATATACAGTAGATGCAATCATTCTCTTTTCTATCAAAATACAGAGATAAAACCAGGATCCAACTTCAAAAAGAAAAGAAAGTTATGATTGTGACAGGAAAAAAAGTGCATGAATCTCATCTTTCAATCAACATTGCTCTTCCATGGAATAATGACTGGAGGATTAGCTTGTTTTCCTGGTGATTCAGTGCAGACATGACAAGACTATTCTATATTTGTGGACAACGCTGTGGATTTTAGGAGCTTTACACTGGATTTTTAATGCTTAGTAATGCAAACACGTGGCTGAAATGATCACTGTTGTCTGATTAAAAGGTAAACCGCATCCTGACGATAATTTCCAGCACATCAGAGACCACGGAGGGGTTAAGCATCTGCATTTCAATTCTCAGAATTGTAACACTGAGTTGTGCCGCAGCTGCTGCTGCTAGGGATGTCTCTTTTTTGAGCTCCTGCAGCGTTTTAAGTTCTCTGCTGTAGAAACGCAGAAATTTGGGATGCAGGGAACAGGCGGAATGCCAATGCCTTGTATGAAATCTCAAACAGCTAACGAGGAAGGGTGGCACTTGGAAATTAATCCGATCGCTGAAAGCTGCAACTCTGCATTGGAATTGTATTAACAAAGATTTGCTTTAAATATCCAGTATAATTTCCTAAATTTGAGAGCCTGCAATTTTCCCCATTTACTGCACGGCTACCATCTACCAGCGAACTGTAGGGCCTACAGAATGGAGAACTACACCTGAAGGGCATTTAAGCTTAACCCTTGGTGCCACCCCAACAGAGATAAACATTTCAGTACGGCTTCTTCCTAAGTTCTCTGCAAAACAATGTGTGACATGGGCCTCCAGAGTTTGGGATTAATGAAAAAAGTGGGATAAGCCAAGCAACAAATCTACTGCACACACATCAACCTGCTGCTGCAGTGCTATGACATCTCAAAGAAGCACTTTGATGCAAGCTTCTTTTGGGCCTGTGACGCACCTCTGGGAGCTTCCCTGTGCACATCTGTGAGCCATAGAGATCTGGCTGTAATGGACGTAAATAAAGAAAGAAAAGAAAGTTAAAACAGAATGTGGGACAACTTAGAAGGTGGTAGGAGGTGAAACCAATGGGCCAAAATGGGGAAAGTCCCATCTAAAATGGGAGCTATGAGGCAAATACCAAATAGACTGGGTGGCGGACAGGCTACAGGAAGGCAGGCTTAGGAAAACAGAAAAGTCACGATCATTCCAAAGTTTGGAAGCATTATTTCCCCTCCTTTCTTTTTCACACCAGTTCTTCTCTCCCTTATAAAAAACACATCGCTGAGGATTAACGGCAAGTGACTGGAAAAACTGCTCGGGATTTCTTTTTTAGAAATTTTGTAAAGCAAAAAGATAAGCATCCAGGTTCTGCTGATTGTCCAGTTCTTAAAGCCAGCTTAGCAAGTTTGAATGGCTCTACACAAGACTTTCCAGTGGTTCTCCAGCCCCAAGATCACAGCTGGTCAGTGTGTGAGTCAACAGAGCGCCATGGAGAAAGCAGCAGGTCGCACCTGGATTTCACACCAGGAGGCTGTGTGCTGTCATAACCCAAATGATGGACAAGCGCCAGACTGAAAATTGAGGCAATTCAAAAGAAAGGCTTTCTTAGATAGAAGAATAATGTGTCTTTGGATCTACAGCCACACCTTTCTCCCACTCGCTAGTATCATCATCTTGAGACTTTGAAAGTTTGGCTGGTGACCACATTTTGTTCTAGAATGGGGATCAGGAAACTTTCAAAAATGAATGCCTCACAAAACTCACTCCAAAGCCCTGCAAACCACACTTCTTCCTCCATTCAGAAAATGCAAATGTTTCTTCAAAACAGACCAATAAAAAGCTCTGGAAGCATGCTCCCACCCAACAGCTTCAAGCCAATTTTATTTTGGGCTATCAGTCCTATTTCTTAGCAAATGTGGTTGCTCCAAGCATGGTGAAATGGAGATACAACATACGTGCACGAGCAACAACACAGCTTGATGCTCAAACATGAAAGCCAAAGCTTAGGAACCCATGCAGGTATTCCCAGCTTTGACTGGAGATGCAGCTCTGGGCAATCAGGGCATGCAGCCAGGGGTGACTGCTGGCTGTTAGGAAATGGCTCAACGCATTGCACAGAACCAGCAGAGCAAACACGCATGACACGACAACTGTCATCATCTGTAACAAACAAACACAAGAAACACAAAAGCAAAGGAACACAAAGAACCCATACATTTGCACGCTTATTGCACATTCCCATGGCACTTCCAAACTTTTGAAGGGGACAGTGTGATCACCAGACAGCAAGACACTTGAGGTGACATGGCTCGTGGCAGTCCTGCTGGTAGGGCTGCCCGGCTGATACACCAGCTGTACACAGGCTGGGACAAATCAAACGCCATGTGTGACGTGAAATGCAGCACCTGCATACAGAGACTGCAGGGGCCAACAGAAGTTCCTAACCGAGCTGTCCACTTGCTGGCTGACACTGCTCTGCTGGGACTGTAGGGATGAGTCCCGTGCTGGCAGGCTACATGGGAGGAGTCACCTGTCCCTCTGGTTGAAAGAAGAGTTTATAAGTGACTTCTGTTTTAAAAAAGCTAATTAACTAGTCTACATATTTTAAATGCAACCGTATTTCAGTTTCACTCCTTTGAAGACACGCTGCTGTTAAGCGTGCCTTTTTTTCTTTTACTGTTGCTAATGCTGCTGCAGGGTACAGAAAACTTCTGAGTTTCTGGAATGTTTTGGAAAACAAAAGTACCGGTCAAAGTAGAAAAGAAAAAGTGATACAGAAATCATATTCAGGGCTCAAATTCCAGAAACCAACTGCACTTTGTCCAGGAAGATGATTTGTCCCATCCTGCGTGGTGTATGCAGCACACACTCCGATGTGACGTACAGCGATGGCACAGTCTGACCGCTCAGCTCTCAGGGTACGACTGATGGTACACAGAATTGCTCGTGTTTCCTCTCACCTCCACAGCTCAACCAAATGTAAACTCACTGCCATCCTCGCTTCACTGACAAACGGTTCCAGCACCAAGCAGCAGTCTGAGAGAAAATGCTTTGAAGTCCCCTGCAGACTTCAAGGAGCTTCTATCAGACTCATTTTTCCCAGTGCTTCGCATACTTTCTGATGTAAGTAGAGCAAGTTGAGTGCTACTTTATTAGCACAGAAACACATCAGAGCACCTAACCCACGGATGTATTTTGAAGATTCCTGGATTAAAATGAACAGGCAACACTGCCACTTCGTGAGCAGCTCCCAGAGCTGCCTGCAGAGCAGCTGGACTCGGCGCTTTGGGGCTGAATGCAGAGAGACACACACACTACGCACACGCGTGGGGTTTCTCAATGCTTTTCCAAGGACTGAATAACCAACCCCTGTAGCAGCTGGTGGGACTGACAGAAGCATACACCTACATTCTTCCTAGTTTTCATTTTCCACAGACACTCTGCTGATAATCCTTGGAGAAAAAAAAATAAAGCCTGAATCAGAAGCAGAACACTCCAAGCCCCAAGCTCAACCAATAAAGGTCTCTCTTCGCAGCCTGGCTGCTGTCATCTGCAGTTTCTGGCAACAGGCAGCTATTTTACCATCATGAAACTGGAAGTTTTAGTAAATATCCAACACAACGGTGACTTACTGTGAATTCTCCAGTGACGGCATCAAACCCCACATGAATCGTGTGTTCAAAGTCTGAAGGAAGAGAGATCTCGGGGCGTTCTTTCTCTTTCTTCTTATTGGCTAGAAGCAAAGCATTAACAAGCACTTACTTTCTGCACAGCTTTTCACTCAAGAAGTTTCACAATCACATGCACTCAAAACAGTATTTTATAGGTGAAAAACAGTTCAGAGTTAATCTTACTTGACCATTAGACCCAAGCTAATGCAATACCAGCCTGCCAGCCCTTGTCTTGAGGTCTAGAAGGTGATATATCTGATTTCGGTTTTCTTCCAAGAAGAGTCACAGCTGCCAAAGCAAGGGGCTGTAAGGTCATGGAGTCATCTTCTTCGGCCACCTCTGAGCACTATGGCTTCTATTATCAGTTCTTTTCTTCACTAAGTTTTCATCTCTAGCCATTAAATTCCTGCTCTCTGGGTTCCTACGGAAGCGAAGAACCCAGGATGTGCACGAGTGCCTGTTTGCATGAGAGTCTTCTCCAGCGTGCTATGAATCCATCGAGATCAGCCAGATCAGAGAGGAGAGGGTGTAAAGATAACCAGGTTCCTGCAGGTTCAATGAAAGCAGGCAACTCAGAAGAAGATCAAAGTCCTGTTCCTGCTCCTCACTTAAGCAGAAGACTGAAGCAGCAGCTCTTCCTGCATAAGGAACCATAGAATCTGCACAGCAACAAAATCCCATAAATGCCACTGGAAAAGCTTCATTTGAGCTCATAATTAACTATGAGATATGTATCCATTTAAGTCAGGTCTCAAGCAATTTACATATAAATTTTTGAAGCCCCTCGGCCAGCATTCACGGAGCAGGCAGTACCTTACTGAAGGAGACAGACCCAGAAGCCAGTCAGCCTGCACATTTCTCCTCTCCCTCCTAACCTAACACCTTTTAGAAGCGACGTCCCTTGCGGTCATCCATCTCCTGTGCTTTCACTACCGACAAACCTCCCTTCATCCCAGCTGCACTGACCCTGACAAAGAACACGCAGAAGAAAGGCTGAGAGGCTGCACCGAGAATCCATGTGCAATGGCGATGGTCCTGAGAAACAGCAACAGCAACCTCGGCTCGGGACTTCTCCCGAACGCAGAAGAAGGCAGCACAAACCTGTGCTCAGACCCCGGCCCGCTGGCAAGCACTGAGCTACTGGCCTCCCAAGCAGCTGCATCTTCCAGGACAACTCTGCTGTGGGTGAACAATTCAGTGCCGAGCTCTCTGCTGGGTCCCAGGGGCAGATGGCACACAGCTGAAGGGCAGTGCCACACATCCCAGTGTGTCCATTGTTTCAGTGAGAAATTACATGCTCACGGCTGGAATAGAACAAGTATCATGGTGCTCGCTTGCAGAACGTGAAAGTTATTAAAGCAAACGTAGAAGTGAGCTGAACACAAAGCTCAGACTAAATGTAAATAAATAAATAAGTCACATCAACTCACGTCACTAGATTGAGTTCTCTACACCTCAGCATCCCACCTCCCCGCTGCTGCCCACCCCCACTCTCCCCCTGCCCGCCTGGTGACGTGCCCTCGCCACGCTCTGCCGTGCTGATGAGATGTGGCTTCACACTAACAACCGTGAGAACCCCAGTGCCAGGCAGGTTTGTGCTGTGCTTACCACAATGGGTACCCCATCAGGATCTCTAAATGCCTCCGTGTCACCATGGTTAATGGTAATGTGAAGGTGTATACACGTGCCATAACACATCAGCAGGACACAAAGGGGCAGTTGCTCAGTTCCCATCCTGACCTTTCTCACTCCTCGTTGCAGCGTCACTGACAGCCATGCTACACAGATTAAAGACAGCTGCATGGAGAGTTTGTTCCTTATCTCAGACCCAAGCTTCCCCTTCCACCAGTATCAGCCAGGACAGAGCTTTGTAAAACCCATCTTGTGGTGCATCGCCCTTCTAACACAAAGCAATTCTCTGCTCACAGACTTGTAATCACTACTCTCCTGTGTCCCAGTACTACACATGCCCACGTCCTGAGGGTCTCCCCCACGGGCTGTACCATCACACCCCACATCTGCCTTTGCTCACAGATAGCACAGCTCCAGGGAGCAAATCAACGTAAGTTATGTTTTATCTTACAAGAAAGGAAAGCTCTCTTTGCACATTTTTCTTCTTCTACCTTACAGCCTCATTGAGAGGAAGATGCTCTGCTCCTCCTAATTAAAGTCCTGAGTACTTTGGATGTTTCTAATCCTTCCTCTGCACTGTTGCATTTATCCTCCTTAAATAATTAAACGTCACCTTTCATCTGTACTGCAAGCTCCTCCGCAATGTTAATTGATGAATTATTTTCATTTGGCATTCAGTAACGATAGCAGCAATACATCACATATAACATAAAGGCTTTTTGCCTTCTTTTATCTCAAAAGTGTAGTTGCTTTAATTTTCAGAATAAATGTTGCCAGTTGGAAGATATCACCTTTGTTCAGCGTATATAATTTTTTAGTGTAGAAAACAAAACCGGCTATTCCTACCTCATCCACTGGCAAGCAAATGCAGGGAAAACTGGATTTAAAGGGCCATCAAACTCAGCTTAGAGCAACAGCCAAAGGCATTTCAGGAAGCGCTCCCCAGCAGCAGCACTCCCACAGAGGACAAGCACCCCAGCTCCCTCCCCACAGTCCAGCTCCTGCTTCACAAACCAGACCGCACACATACTGCCTATGGTCCGAACACAGTGTCGAGATACAGAACTAGGATCCTATTTGCAACACTGTCCACCTCCCCCAACCCACCTTAAAGCTCTGACACGTCTGCCTGTGCCCTGCAACCCACACCGCTTCTGTTTTACATAAGTTGGCAAAACGATATGAAAAGGCACGAATACTTTGGAGCAGGGACTGTTTGGATTCAAGGGTTCTATACTGGATGTGATTTTCTTGTAACTACCCCCCACACCGTGCTCCTGCTGCAGAGCAGTTAGCCACAAGGGCCCACCCACACCGCCTCAGCAACTATTAGATGGAAAGAGGACAAGCAAAGAGTGTGATCTTCCACAGGCTGCATCATCATCAGCATTATTATTATTATTATTATTATTACACTAAGAGAGCAGTTGATCGGCAGAAAAGTGTGAGTCAGCTGAGCAGCAGCCTTCCTCCAGAGAGGAAAGAAATGACCTCATGCTGTGCCCTCCTGTTTGCTCTCCTCCTCATCTTGCCCTGCTCCCTCCTCCATCCCTCTCCTGCAAGCCTGCTCCTTCTCCCTTCCCCTGCTTACTGCTCTCCTTGTGTTCAACTCCAGCATCTTATCCTGTTATTTCTCCTTCATCAATCATGATGGATCTGTTGTTTTTTTTTTTCCTTTACCCTTTCTTTTTAACCATCCAGGAGCATACAGAAGACTTAAAGTCTGACTCCATTTCCATCTGCAGGTAAGCTAAAGCACCAGGAGGGATAGCATTCCCCCAGCAGCCTTCACACAGCTGCACCCCTTGAGCTGCAAGGAGGCTGTGAGCCGTTGGGGTCTGCTGCCCACTCTGCTCTTCAGCTTGAATGTCCTGTAGGGCCTCTATGGAGCCACCAGTTCGTGCACAGAGTTGGTTTATCGCACCGCACAGTAACTGCAGGTACCTTAACCAACACAGAGCAAGGCTGTATCCAAACAGTTGGAAGAGCACAAGTCAGCTCTTCCTGCTCTCAGTTCTCCTGAGGAACCAGCTCCCCGCTGGAAGGAAACATTAATGCAGTGAATTCTGCTGCAGCTCCCACCACTGTCATTACAAGGAAGAACAGCCAACTTCACAGCTTCCGCAGGGTGATGGGGAATGGGTTTTGTGCCCACGTGGCAATGGAAAGGTGTTTCAGTACCTCTGCCTTGGCTTCCTTGGCCCCTATGTCCTGGGGGCACCTTCCTCAGGGAGGGGCGAGAGGAGCTGGGCCACGGCACACAGGTCTGCTGCTCTGGGATGTGGCTGTAGAAGCACGGAGGGCCCCACAGACATCAGCAGCTCACTAAAGCAAGGCCTGAAACACAGAAGTGCTCAAACCCTAACTGAAAACAAAGACACACTGCACTGCTAGTGTAACACTGCGAAACAGTGCTGGCCCCTGTGCACAACCGGCCCAGAGCCATCCCTGCACCTCAGCACACTGCACCCTGCCTGGCGGGTCAATGAAGGCCCTGCAGGTTGGGCACAACCACTGTCACAGCACTTCCTTCACCTTCTGTGCACGAGCATTGGACTATCACTATAAATCCATGAGGCTGCAATGCACTGCACCTGTGAAAGCAGCCGTATTAATCATCTTCTGGTTTTATAAGCAGAAGTACTCTGAAAAACGTGTCACTGCATCTGCAGAGCACGCTCTGGGCAGCTGATGTCCTGAGCCACCAGCCAAGCACGACACAGAACCACCTCCAGGGCCTTGGCCAGCCAAGTTAAATTTCCTCCATTTATTATTTCACCCACCAAAATTAAGCAATAAATCTTAGCTTACTTAAATGTTACTCTCGGTAACATTTAAAATCATGATACTTGCACGTTTCCTAAGACTACTCTGACTGATAGTTAATTATATCTATTTTTAATGTCACTGAGCATTTCCAGGAGGGGCTGTTTCTGCATCTCCCGTTTCTGTATGTCGTGCTCAGCACCTCCTGCTTTATAGATGTTCCCTCAGAGCGGTGGCACGCCGACCTGCCAGCAGTCAGGGGAAGAAGTGACCCACGTCATTCTGGGAATTAAAATCTCTCCCAGTTTGCTTAATTTTGGCCTTTAAAAAGAACCAACTGAAAATTCATTTTGTTCCTAGAAGGCAGCGGTTTTGGATGCGACGCGGCCAGCTCTGCCTGAGGCCTGGGCCGTCTCAGAATCGTGTGAGATGAGCCCTCAGGACCAGGTCACCGAGCACAGAGCCACCCAGGGCTGCCCAGCTGAGCTCTGAGTGCCCCTGAGGACGGGGATGTCACAGTCTCTCTGGGCAATCTGTTCCAGATTTCAACCACCTCCACAGTTTAAGAAGTTTTGCTGTGTTTAAACTGTAAATTCAAACATAGACTTTCTCGTATTTCAGTCTGTGCCCATTGCCTCTTGTACGGGCATTGGACACCACACTGAGAAGTCTGGCTCTGTCTTCTTACATCCTACCAAGAGGCGTGGAGCAGAGGGGACGATCCCCTCCCTCCGCCTGCTGGCAATGCTTCCCCGTGCAGCCCAGGATGCTTGTGGCCTTTTTTGCTGGCAGGACTGGCTTCTTGCCTGCAAGGAGCCCCATAGCTTCTTCAGAACTGCTTTCCAGCAAGGATGACCCCAATATGCACAGGTGCGTGGGGACATTCGCCCCCAGGTGCAGCATCTCCTCTGGTTGCATTTCACAACGTTCTCCTGGTAATCCTGGTCACATTCTTGTCCCTTAGATGTTTGCAAATGGTTTCCAGGAAGTTTGCTCCACTGGCTTCCCGGGCACCCAGTGAGGCTGACTGGCGTGTAGCTCCTTGGACCCTTCTCCTTGAAGACAGAAGTGACATTCACTTTTTTCCCGGTCATTAGGAAACGTGCCTGGTCACCTTTCAAAGATATCCAGAGCGGCCTTGCTGTGACATCAGTCAGCTCCCTCAGCACCTATAGGTGCAGCCCATCGGGTCGACGGCATTAAAAAAAAAAAGAGGGTCAGTTTATCTCCTCAATTCTGCAATTAAAGTAACTCAAGATCCACTCCCTTCTGTGAACACAGTTCAGAGAATGCAACTGAAATGCTGTTTCCTGCGTGTTTAAGAGATTTGGTGAACACATCCAGCACGTTTTACAAGAAGCTATTCCGCATCCACTATCACTGCAATAGGAACCAGCAAGAACAGCCTTGCTCCCAACCACAGAATGCAAGAACACTAAAAAAAAAAGTGTCAGGCATGTTGCCTTCTCACTTCTGCAAATGTGTTTTGCGAAGCATACGACCTCATCTCTGGTTTTACTGCAAACCCGAAGCAAAATCCAAAGAAAAGGATTCCCCAACTGAATCATTGGGGTATTTTTGAAAGGCAAGCAGCACAATGCGCGTGCACGTTTCTCTGGCTTCATAGAGACAAACCAGGAACTGCCTGAACACCTCCTCCTCTTTTGAAACATGTTACTAGAGTAATTGGAACAGAAGGCCTCAGAAGGACTTTAATTACCATGTTCTGCAACTGAAACAGTAAGAAAACAGGAGCAGAAAGTAAACACAGCAACCAACAGAGAGCGAGACAAGGACGCAGGCACCCGATGCTGATACTTTACTTTTATCCCCTCCTCCCGGGAAGATGGAGCGCAGCCTGGCTTTCTTGTTCTTCTCCTCGGGGGCCATGGGGAGCGGTTTGGAGCTGTGGTTTAGTGCTGAAGAATCACGGTTGTTGCTGTTCATTCTCAACGGCGGGGCTGGAGGTTTCTCTTCAACATCCAGACTATCGGACATCTTCAGCAGCCCTCACAGCCTCCTGCAAAAGCAGAACACAAAGCATGCCCGTCAGGTGAGGTGCTGGCGTGTGGGGAGGGGTGGAAAACCTGCTGCTGGGAAGGAAGGCTGCTCTGAGCGAGGTGGCTGCTGGCTGCTGTAAATACATGCAGTTCCTAAAAATAACGGCATCAGTAGTGAAAATAACTTTTTTTTCCTTTTTTAAAATCCCCCTTAAAGTCTTACATTTTTTAAATGAACTCTTTTATTTCCTGTGGTTGTTTACAGACCAACTCTCCCTCTAAAACCAGGCAAAGCAAAGTCTACATGGCTTTCTGAAACAACCTCATCCCCAGCAGAACCACTCGTGTGATGTAAGACAGAGTGAGCACGCGGGCAGCGCAGGCAACAAGCGCTGAGACCTCTGCTCTCCCCTTGCTTTGCTTTTGCAGAGGGTTTGCTCCTGAGCGCAGGGCTTCAACAGAAACCATCTTCCCAATGGAAATTTACTCAGAAGTACTAACTAAAAACATTTTTGCACACAGAAACAAGGGATACATTTGCTTTAAAATCAATCGCAGCCCTCAGTGGAAAATGATCGTATCCCGAAAACAATTTGGGTGCTCCTCTTTCTGTGCTGTCACCATGCAGACCCCTCGGGCTGCCTGCGGCACCACCCGGCCCCGGCACGGCCCCAGGGAACAGCGGTACTGACCCAAGGGAAAAGATACCAGGAACTGCTGTACAAGTTCCATACACTGAGGAAACGCAGGGCAGGTAACACTTGTGGAATTCCTGATCTTTCTTCAACATTGAAATTCAAGCCTGGACTAACCAGCTGGTTTCACAAACAAGCAATGCTCAGTAAAACGAACTCCGAGCGTTTTAGGACCTGAAAATAGAGTATGATTTCAAACGGATCAGATGTGACGTGGGCTCCATTGCATGTTGTTAAAGGTTACAGCTCGACAAGCACCTTGCCTTCCAGCAGCTCCATTTATGGCAGGCACGCGCAGACCCACGGTGAGCGTCTGGAGGAGCCTCCCCTGCGCTGATTCACAGATAACACACGTTCCCGCATGCAGCAGCCACTCTCTTACATTTAAGATGAAGCAACTGATGGTTTTTGTTTCTGTTTAGCCCCACAAGTCACAGCTTTCTTCAGAAGCACTGTCCGAAGGTGGTGGCTGTTGCTGACACAGCGAGGCCCAGCACCACGGCAGAACAGCCACAGCCGTGCAGCGGTGCCGGCCGGCTGCAGCCGCACGCGCAGGGCTGAGCTGGAGCCCGCAAGCACAGCACGGACTGGAACACAGCTGACATTGTGCCAGGACTTCCAGTCAATAGATCAACAGGAGATAATCAAACCCACGTTGCCCTGCTTGAGAATACCTCCCACGTAAAAGCTACACGACCAACTGGAAAAGGCAGAGATGCTCACTCTGCCCAGGTATTCAAGATGACACAGGCACCTTGACCTGTTATCATTTTCACATTACTACACATAAAATGATTTATTTTTTTTTTACTACTGTATTTATGTTTTTAATTTCATCTAAACAAGATGAACCTCAAATGACAGAACTGAGATTCACAGAATCACAGAGTATTTGGGTTGGAAGGGACCTCAGAGCCCCACAGTCCCAACCGCTGCCGTGGGCTGGCTGCCCCCAGACCAGGCTGCCCAGGGCCCCATCCTGCCCAGTCCTGAGCACTTCCCAAGGATGAGGCATAAGATTCAAGGCATCTGCTTGAAGACAAGAACAATAAATGAAATACAATATGTATCTAAGTAAGTATCTCTCTTTCGCACCAGTCCAGGTGCCATAAAGCCAGGCTCCTGAACGTCTTGGTGCCCAGGGGATCCCAGGGACTCGTCCCAGGGTCACACAGCTGAAAACGTGAACAAAAGCTGGTCCTGGCCCCCTCCCTAACGCACCGAATGGGGATTCTGGAGGCCTTGATTCACAAACACAAACCTGGGGGCATTATTAACACCCACACCCTCAGGGAGCAGCCTGTAAGCACACTCTTCCCAGCCAACTTCATCAACAGTTTGTGTTAAACTGGTGATCCAAGCCAACCTGGCAGATTCTGCCTACAACAGGCAGAAAGGAAAGGCTCAAAGACCTGCTCCACGAGTGCGGTGCGGTGTTCCCCAGCAGAGGACGATGTCAGCTCAGAGTCTGGAGCCCAGGGGAACTGCTGGACTCTACCTGCCCCGTCACTGCACCTGCACCCTGCAGCCGGCATCCAGCAGGTGCAGCTCCCTAGAGCTGAGCTGTGCCTCTGCACCAGAAGCGTGGAAGAGATCACACACCTTTCACTAACAAAGCTGCACACCAAGGCAACTCTCAGACAGAAAGATGCTTTGTCAATGGAACACACCATCTGGGACAGAACAGAAGTGACCACTGCAGAAAGCCGCAGTCCTGGTGCATGCATGGTCCTGGTGCAAGGCCCTGCCAACAGCCCTGCCATCAGGGTGCAGACCTGCCCGGGTCCTGGAGAGACATGCTGCTGATGGTAGCGTGGGTGTAGGCAGCAGTGTGCTCTGTGTCACCAGGGAGGAACTGCAGTTGGGCCCAGGGTAGTGCTTGTGCAGATCTGGCCCTCCAGCACAGGCCACAGACACATCCCCGGAGAACCACATGCTTTTGTAGATTTAGGTCAAACAGTTAACGTCAACAACCTCTGGGATTTCTATCCTGAAGTGCAAGAGGCCTTCAGGTAACGGGGAAAAAAAGAGCCAGGGCTGGAAACGGCTGTAAGGAATGGGAAAGACCACACGCGTTCCCTCGTGCTGAAGGGGCGCACACGAGGCCGGTGCTACCCAGCTCCCACGGCAGAGACACGAGACACGGTGCCTTGTGCCCCGGACCTCCCTGTGCCCAGCACGTCCCCGTGCACCCACAGAGGTGCTCTGAGCAGACAGGCACCCCGCAGCCGCGCTCTCCCCGACACGAGCAGCCCTGGCAGGCCGGGAGCTGCCGGCAGCACAGCCTGTCTGCCCTGCAACCCACCCCCAGGGACTTCTCCAGCGCCCGCTCTGCTCGGCCACCGGGCACAGCCCCAGGCTGCGGGCAGGAGCCAGAGGTCATTCTGCAAAGTCTATTACATGGCACCAACCTCAGCTGTCCCTCAGAACGGGACAACCGCCCCTGTCACTGCGTCTGTTTGTAAACAATGCCGCTCTGCTGAAACAGGTCCTCCCGTGGGGTTTCGCTCCACAATGAATACTATTAACGGTTTCTGGCCCAGTTTGCCTATGATGTAATTATTTCCAAGATCTTGAAAGGAACACTATATTTTGTTCAGAGCTGTTTCAGGCTCAGTTTCAAGAACCGTACAAAGCTCCTTTATTCACTTCTGAACCAGAAGAGAAAAGGGGGGAAGATAGCCTCAAAGCTTTAACGGCTGATATTAACTTCCCAGAGCTGGTCTGAAGGAAAACGACAGCAAACCACGAGGCAGCACACACACTGAGACCAACAATTTATGGTTTTCCCAATCAGAGCCCATCTGCTCTTCCATTCTTTCTAATTTTGCAAATCTCCACACACCACTCACTACACAGCAGAAGAACATTCACTCTCATATCTAACTTCGTACTAACTCACTCCACCTCAACTTAGAGAAAGTAGAGTGCCAGTGAGCACACGAGCAGCTCACAACCCACCAAAGGCCTTCCAAAGAAGCTCCTCAGCAGCACAAAGAAAAGAAGAAAGAAACAACCAACCTCCCACCCATATCAGAACTGCTAGCTCTAGGAGAACAATGCTGAATTAGCAGCGAGTGAGGTGCTCCATGCCCAAAAGTACAAAACCCTCCGAACTGAAGGGACAAGAGCTGTCCCAGGGTCTCCAAGCTAATACTCTGCAACTCCTGTGAACACAGGGAGCCAACATGATGTTGGTTTTCAATCCTGTCACATTTTTTAGAATCTTCCCAAAGTCCTGATGGCTAGACAGGAAGTTTAAAGCAAAAGCAGAACAATTCTGCAGCTGAGGTGAGATCCCAGCAAAGCCCTGCTTTGGAGTGCCACGACAACGCACCCAGCGGGTGCAGCAGCCCTCAGGCTGTTCTCAGGAACAGCTTCTGGAAGAGGCCAGCTGAAGCATGGCAAAAGGAGTGCACCATCATCAGGATCTTCTCACCTCGCTCCTCCAAGACCTTCCCCTCCCACAGCAGCCAAAGCAGTGCTGGTGACAGACTGGTGAGGCAGTAACTCGTGTGCAACAAAGAGATGGGCACCAGAACCTACCTCCAGAGAAAGCTCCTTCTGATGTCCACTGGGTTTAAGAGAAATGCTCAATGGCTTTAAGAGAAATAAATGCCCACTGGCTTTAAGGATCAGACTGTTATACTGAAAAAACAGCAAAAAAAAGCATGAGAGCACATTAGGTTCGTGGCCATGCGGCACAACTAAAACTGAATTCTCAGCCAGGTCAGTCACTTCTACACAACTATTGCAGGGTAACAGAACAAGATTCAGCATCCTTCTTCCATCCCAACTCTTCCAGTCATCAGTTTTGAAGTTGCAAAGACAAACAAGACAAACATAGACCTTAAGAACACAGCATCCAGCTTCTCCACAACTCAGTCTCCCTCTGCAACTGCCTGTCTTTTAATATTTTTTGCATCTAGTTCTTGCCAAGCTAGGGAAAGGAGAAGAAGACACCTAAAGTACCCAAACATCTTCAGAACCACACACACACACAATTGTCTGGAGTCAGTTCAACTTCAGAGCAGCCTCCTGCCGCGCCTTTATCCCAGCCAGCCCTTGGAGGAGCACTGCTCACAGACAGGTCTGGAATCGCTTCCCTAGGTTAGTCACGTTATGTCAAAGGCTGCAGCATTCAGACAGGACTGGTTCCAATTAGAACTCACAAAGAGCATCCTGTTCACATAGACACTGGTGTTCGCTTTCAAAGCCTCAGAGATACGACTGCAGCTTGTGATGCAGCAAAATTGTTTCTAAGATCCCTTGACCAGATGGAGCTGAGCCAATTTCCATGCAGCAGCTTTGCAAATGTAATTGAAGATGCAGTGCCCTTTTTTCCCCAGAGCTCTTTGTTGATAAATATACTTCCTGCAAAAAGATATTTCTTTACTGAGCTGTATGGGCCTCATTCTGCTCCCAGCAATACTCACCCATACCCCAGAAATCAGTGGTGCTGTATCTGAGCAGAATTCTTTTGAGGTACTGAGCATTGAGATGCTCTGTTACATACTGGCTGAGGGACTTACACAGTACTTCCCAGTGCAGTTGCTGGAGGACTGTATGTTTCTCTACAGCTGCATGTTCATTTGTAGTCTTTTTAAAGTTCACGTGGAAGTGCAGCTGGTTAGTTACAGAATGAATGCAGTCACAGCATCACTACGTGCATGAGGGTTTGCTGTCTTCTCTGCTAAGCCTGACTAAGTTACAAGCCTGTCCCCAAGCCCTGTCAGTAAGAAGGGCCATGCAGCAGCAAAGCAGACCAGGGAGCGTGCCCCAGTGCTGCGGCACCCCTCCACATCCCCGTGCTGCAGGACAGCCCTCATTGCTTCCAACTGTGACCCTGAAATATCAGCACTCACGCCAACCTCAGCAGGAGTTAAAACCCAGCAACCATGGCAATAACACCTCACCTTCACCCTGCTGCCTCTCACACAGCCTCACAGCACAGCACAGCCGCTCTCCAATTATCCTCCCGCTCCCCTCACAGCCAGGTAAACAAGTGCTGTGCTGAGCAATTATTCAAACAGAGTCATTTCTTCAATGAATGCACTCTCTGTTTCTGTTTGCAAACACCCTGTAAGCAGCTTATGATTTCCTCCAGTATATTCACTTATGCAGAAGTTACCTCCGAAACTTGCTGTGACTCCTGGCCCCTGCACCAGCGGCTGCAAGCTGCCTGCAGGTGCTGCTTTGAGCTCAGGCTGCACCCAATGCAGGGCCTGGAACTGCTGCTTTTCCATGGCAGAATGCTCACACAGCTGAGAACCAAGTTTCTGTTGGAGCTTTACTAAGTGACTCCCTAACACTGGTTTGAGATTCCCTCCTGACAGTGCATTTGCACTGGAACACTGAGAAATAAATGAATGCAGAGGGGACGTGAATGCAGTATCAGTGAATTTAATGGCCTTGTTTCACTAAGTGTTTCTTCAGATTTAAGTTGTTCTGTCCTTTGCCTGGACCCCAGGAGCCACCCAATCAGGCTGCTAAATGCAGAGAGCAGACTGAAGCAGTACAGTTTGTCAAAACTGATGAAAGTAACCTGCAACTATTTTTGCTTCTGCTTAATTTCCATTTCACCGCCACCATCAGCACTTGGCCCTCAAGGATCTCTCCTCTCCAGATCTCTCCTCTCCAAGCCTTACTCAGCCCACTGCATTTCCTTCCCCAACTCTTCCAGCCCTTCTCTGCACCCTGCCGACACCATGAGGCAGCACCACAGGATGCAGCTCACCCCCATCACAGCATCCCTTTGCCCACCACAGCACAGCACCTCACTACCGTCCTGCAGCCTCCCAGCACCGCTCCCACCATGATGCTGCATGCAAAAAGCAAGGCACGTCACTTTTTTCCACCACTAAAGCCAAAGACGTGCAAAGTTGAGCACGGTTTAAGAGCTGTGCTCACAGTACTGAATGTAGGAGGCAATATGAACTAGCAATAGGACGAGAGATAACAGCCTGAAGTTACACCAGGGGAAGTTCAGGTTGGATATTCGGAAGAAAAAAATATTCTCAGAATGAGTGGTGCTGCACTGGCACAGGCTGCCCTGGGAGGTGGTGGGGTCACCGTCCCTGGAGGTGATCAAGAACAGGGTCAATGTGGCACGGATGGATGTGGTCAGCAGGCAGGTAGGGATGGGCTGGCGGATGGACTTGGTGATCTGAGAGGTTTTTTCCAACGTTAATGATTCTATGATGTAACTCCAAGGACACTGAGCTGAGACACCATGAAAGAGAAAACAGAAGCAGGAGCCACCTGTGCCCACTGGGATGGGATGGGGCCAGCAGCAGGCCCATCCCAGCACATTTTCCTTCTGGGAAACAGAAGCAGCCCATTGCAGCTGGGGCCACGCCAGGATCCTGGCCGCCCACCTGGCCTGAGCCGCAGGATGGGCCACAATGGGGAGGAAGAAGCACATGCACAGAGGGTGTGAGCAGAAACAGCCTTCTGCACCCGGCCAGCCCTGCTGCCCAGCCCAGCAGCTACTGGGGAACCTCTGCACTGAGCTGTGGAACACAACATGGAAAAAAAAAAAAAAAGGGGTAAAAAAAAACAACCCAAAAGGTTGTGCTCCAAGCCACTGCACGTGAACACTGCTGACACTTCAAACGGAGCTAGGGGAGTTACAAGTGAAGGATACCAAAATGAAATAAGAGCTCCCAGAACGATCTGATGAGCGGCTGATGAGAAAAATACCCAGAAAAGGTATTCACAAGCTAGGAAAACAACATTCTTCCCACTCCACCCCTTTTTTGCTTTTTATTTACACAGCTGAAGGACTCCACGAAGTAGAGGAGGACGTCTCTGAACCAACTGTGCCCATCAAATATTCCACATTCCCCAAGACCGCAACCCTTGCCCACTCCTGAAAGCTTCTGTGTGAAATGAAGTGTGGACTTAAACCGCTGTAACTACACTGAAGTAATTCTCCGCCTGGACTTCATTATTCCTACCTCACAGCTCATGCCTCAGCCGTGTAGGCTGAACTGATAGTTCTTCTCCTTTTATCCTCTCGTCTCCCTAGCACGTGTTCTTTTGGGTGAGGCATGGTTTGTCTCTGGCACACATCCACCCACGGACCCCACTGCATGCACTCACCTCGACTGAAGGCAGAGCCCTGAGGCCCACTGTGTGGCCACAGGAGGCTGGCGGCACCACTGCTCAGCACAAAGCTGCACCCGGCCGCTCTCGGACACAGCTCTGAATCCACTCTGCCTGTGCTAACAGAGAGCGACCTGGGCAGAGCTGCACCAGTCGCACTGTTTGGCAGGTTGCTCCCATCGCTGTCCTCTCTCTCACATTTAAACAACAGCCAAGGAAGCCTCACCTTGCACGGGCTTCTGTAGCAAACATTCTCTCCCCTTCTCCCTCTTTCAGTCCTTGACTTTGTACTTCTTGGACACCCTAAATTCCTCCTGAACTCCAGCTGGTTCATTAAGACTGCTTTTCATAAGCCAGCTGGCATCTTGCCTGTAATGGTTTCCATTTTGTTTACTTAAAAAGAAATCAAACAAAATTTGGAAGAAAACGAGGGGAAAAAGAAGACAAAAGGCCCCATTTCCCTGCTCCTGGTGTTCTCTGCAGGGCTTGGTGCTTTCTCCACTCTTCCAGTTTGCTCTCTGCGTGACATTCTCACAGCAAATGCACCACGATAAGCAAAACAGGACCTCACCGACCCCCAGCCCATGCCAACACTGTGTGCCAAAAACCAGCCCTTGCACCTTCACAGATTGCCTCTGCAATCCCCAGCCTGCCTCGCTGTAGTAAACAACACTATTTAAGTCCATGTGATAGAGGAGGAGCATGAAGCACTGTCTGAAAGGTGTACCCAAGGCCAAGGCAGAGAAATACCCAACAGGAGCCCTCTGCTCCCCTGTACCAGGGCAGGACTGCTCCTCATGGGGCACAAGGTGGACTTTGAGGCCTCCAAACACCACCAGCACACACTGCACTGAGCTGTCCAGCAACACACCAAGGTGCAGCGGAAGGACCCGGCTCCTGCCTGCAGGTGAGGAGATGCTCAAGCCCTGGCTGTCACATGCTGTTCACCAGGAAATGGATGTGTTCCAGATTCTGCATCATCTCTATAGGGCACTAGGGCAGGAAGGCATTCATATCCCCTTCACTTCCCCAGGGACAGCGTTTTGCTTTTTATTCTTTGCCAGGCCTTTTATTTACAGCTGACTAGCTTCATATATCTAATATTTGCCTGCTACGTTAGTGATCTTATCGTGGGTAATGGCGTGTCTGCCGCGGGCAGCAGGGAATGCAGCGGTTGTGTGCATGTCTCCAGCGCCTACTGGACCCTGGTTCAGAGCAGAAGGGCAGGGAGCCCAGAGAGCAACGCACAAATGCCATTCCTGAACAGGCTGCAGGGAGATGAAACCTGCATTCAGTGAGCAAAACAGCCTCAGGTTCAGTGTGTGGGCCCTATCTCAGCTCCCACTCCACACTGCAGCAGGAAAGCATGACCACAGGAGGTGGTGGCACTCCAGAGTAAGGACATCCCAGCCCCAGGCACTGTACTGGAGTGCCTGAGCCAGCAGGGCTCTGGTTTTAGAAACGGCAGTGTCCATGCTACAAACCACAGCAGGCAGGCAAGTATTCCCCACTTCTGTGTAACATTCCTGCTTCCCACTACTTCTCAGCAGAACAAACCGCTTCGCTGCTCTTACAGCCAAAGAAGCCTTGTCTGGAGAACATGGGAATGTGTATGCAAGTCACCAACACAAAGGGAGACAAAATCTGTTGCTGTAAGCAGTCAAGAGCCAAGCTACATCTGCTCACAACACGTCAGCACACCTGTCCAGGCCGTGTCTGCACCTGCTGCTTCCACAAGGAAGCACCTTCACTGCTCAGTAAGTGCTCCTAAAGCAGCACGAGGTCCCCACACAAATCCCTGCAAAAGCACCAGCGACATCAACACAGCCCCATATTAAGCCAAAGAAATTACCAAAAATAAGGAACCATCAAAAAGCATGGAAACAAGTGAACAAGCAGGAACAGCCAGGGAAGAGGAAAGAGGACAACAGCAGGACCCAATATAGATTCCCAGTGCCAGGCACACGTCAGATTTATAGCACAAAAGCTCAGCAGAGAGACTTGTTCTTCAAACAGCCCATCGGCATTTACCCCACTGCTGGCTGGAGCCCACCACTGCTCGGCCCCCTCTGCTTCCTGTTTACGCTGACCTCAGGCCTTAAAAGAAAACTGAAGTAAATTAATTGAGGATTTTATGAGGCTCAAAATGAACGCGTAACGAAGGCACTGTCATATGCTCCATAAGGAGCAAAACAGGCTGAGAACTCGTGAGGAAATAGAGCAGCAGTATGAAAGGACAGAAGCCCGGAGCTGCTCTGCTCTCTCCCTGCAGGACACAGACCTGATGGGATCACGTGCCGGGGCTGCGAGCATGGGGCACCCACCGCAGGCATCACACAGCTGCTCACTGTGTCTGTTCTTCCCCACCAAGAATTCAGCTCTCTCTGCTGCTAGTGCAGGTGAGAGATGGTTTCCGTATCTCCAGATCTATCAGACTTAAAGGAACCTAATAATGAGCTGATTCAGCTTCAGGAACCTGACAGCTACTCAGATCGCTGGGCAGCACACAGTACGTGCACCACAGTGTCTGCAGCCCGGACAGCAAGAGAAAAGAGAAAAGAGGCCCACAAGGTACCAGCTGGGCACAGAGCAAACAGGAGCCGGGGGAGGCCCTGCCCTCCGGAACCGCCGGGCTGGAAGGACAGTCAGCAGCAGCACAAAGGGAACCTGCTCACTGTGCTGTCCTTGAGGAGGAAAAGACAAGAGAAATGGAGGTGGAATTATTTTATTAAGTGGCGGCAAACTATGAGGAATGAGCAAGACACTGTTGCCAAGGACAGTGGCTAAAAAAACCCAGCAAGAATGGCTGATATATTGTTTGGCCTCAGACAAAATGAACCTGTCTGAAGGCAGTATTGTTTAGGGAAAATCACAAAGCAGAGAAAAGAATAAATGCTCCGGTTACAGAGCTGAGCGTCACAGCGCCTGTGTGTAACTCTAGAGGGGTTCAAGGTCTCCCAGAGAAACAGACGACGGCCTGAGAGGCCCCGTCCTGCCAATGGGGCCTGGGGGGCTCCAGAGAAATTGGGAGCAGCACAGCAGTGAGCTGGGGGATGGGAGGAGGCAGAGCTGGGGGCAGCGGCATCGGTACATGGTGAGAACGTGGGGAGGGGAATCCAGGAAACACGGAGAGACAGATAGTCTGAAACACACGGGCTTTGTGGTCCAGAGCACAGAACAGAATGCAATACAAAAAGGAAGACGCTCAACTCAGAGCGAGAAGACAAAGCATACAGGAAACAGAGCATCTTAGGATGCAGTTCCCCAGAAAATAAGCAACACGGGTGTGCCCTGTGACTGGGGTGCTCCTGCAAAAGGAGCGGGGCAGGCAGACGGGCTCTGCTAGGCTCTGCACAAGCTGCCAGCCATTCCAGGCTACAGGTGCCGCTGTGCCATTAAATCAAAGCCCAATTTGATTCCAGCTGGATTGCAGAGCCAGCTGCAGAGATAAAAGGCAATCCTAGACTACAGAAATGGCACCAAGCGTTGGAAATGTAGAACAAGGGCTGTTCCGAGGTCAGTGGGCAAATAGGAGCTGCTGATAAAACCTCACAAAACCAGTGGCGTCATCGTTCCAGCCTGACAGGCGCTGACACACACTGCTTGACAGCAAGGCCATGCGAGCGTGGAATTATCTGATGTAGAAATAACGTCATTGTCACAGGAAGATTCCTGTGAGGCCTCCGAAGACAAAAGGCTTTGATTAAGAGACAAACAGCAAAAGAAGACCACAGATCACACAAAACAAATTAAAAACCACACTAACAACCAGGTCTCAAAGAATAAAAGCCAGCAGTGAGTGAGCCCGTCCCTGGCGAGAGTAATCCCAGCCCTGTGCTCACCCTGAGGCTGAGGAAGGAATTTCTAGAGCAAAAGACGCGATGGGCACCTCACAGTGCTGAGCCGGCAGAGCCCTGCAGGCCTGGCACCCTCATAGTGCTGCGGGACCAAGCACAGCCCCCGGGTGCTCGCCAGCAGGGCCAGCCCACACCCCAGCACCGCAGGCTCTGTGGTGAGGGGGAGGCTGGAGGCAAGCAGGCAGGAGCTGGGGGCATAAGGAGCAGTGCTAGGGGCTGCACACCTAGCTCTTTGCCATGAGATGCTGCTGTGTGAGAAGTTGCTCTGCCATCAGCGTGATGTGTCAGCTCCTCCCTGATCTGCAGCCCAAGGCAGGTGCCTGCTTTGTCCTGAGGTACCCAAGTCCAACACAGCAGCTCCAAGCAGCATCGAAATGCCTCTAGAAGCAAACCCGAGAACAGAGCTATGGAAACCAGTGAGCCACCCCCATTACCTGCTGATGCTGACAGGTCACAAAGGACACCTGCTCAGACAGCAGAGGAGCCACCAGCTATGCTCCCTGGAGTAAGACATTTCCATCCACACCTCAGTCACCAGCACTGTCTGGGTCTCATGCCAGGAGAAGGGACAATGCCAACAACCTGAGGAGTGCATCTGCAGGAAAACTGCCCGTGTTCTCACAGAGCACCAGCACAGGGCACTGCCCAGTTGGTCACTACCGGCAGCAAACACACAGTAATAAGAGCCAGAACAGAACACAGCGTGCACATCTCAGTGGAAGAGAAGAGCAGATGAACTCACCAAATTACTGCCTAGCTCTAATAGGAGACTCCAGGCGATTTCAGAGTGCTGCAGGCAGTCATAAAGCTCTGGCACCATGACGGGCCAGATCACAGGCAGAAAATACTATCTTCTCTTTGCAAGACTGCATGTCATGATATTAGCAGCCAGCAAAGTCCTCAGAACTTATGCTGATAATATGCACCATTGCCTGCTGTTCTCATTAATGTGCCACTGCCCCAGGTGAAACAAGTTCCAGCAACAACAACAAAGATTTGCTCAGCTCCAGCCTCTGTAAGCCCCGCTCAGCAGGATGGGGCTCTGCCTCACTGCAGCACAGCGTGCACACCTGGCCTGGGAGAGCGCTGCAGGGGAAGACTGGCCAAGGATGTACAAAAGCCAATATTCAGGACTGTTTTTTCCCCCCTCTTGCAGTGAATTTCAGAGGGAAACCCAAGAGCAGCCTCTATAGAGGGCAGTGACCATCCATGCTGCTTGTTCAGACTCCACACTTGGAAGCAAGCATCCTCTCACTTACAAGAGATGAAGGTTCTTTTGCAAAATTAATCATTCCTTGCTGCTGAAACAACATTCATCTGCCATCAGAAACAAAATAAGGCAATAAAAGGTTGGTATAACAGAAAAGAGCAAATATTTACCTAATAGTAAGCAAACTTCTCACAAGGTGCAGGCACAACTGTAAACAGGAGGAAATGGTAAGAGGAAAAGAAAGGGCTGATGCTGCTTGCAACTACACACCTCAAAGCCAGAAGGGATACGAAACTGGATCTTCAGGAGTAAAGAAAATTGTCACAAAGAACCACAAATTATTTATTAAAGGGAGAACGATACCATGGGAAAACAAAACCAAACCTAAAATAATTTAGATGCAGACATTTCTATCAGGAGAAACCAGACAACACTGCAGGGAAGACAGCTCTTTATTATCACTTAATTCAGTTCTGCTTATCAGCATCATCATTACAGCTAAAAAGTGCAAAGACTTCAGCACATTCGGAGTCTTACTCAATTCCCACTGAAGTCACAGAATAGACTCTGGCAATGCTGGATCAGGTTCCTGTGGGCCCTTCCAAGCTGGCGAGCTAAACGCTCCTTTAAGAACTAACTGAATTCCCCTTCCTTGCCTTTGTGGGGAAGGCCCTGGCCGCCTGCCCCTTCCCTGACTCAGACGCTTGGCCCGGCCCCGCGAGGGCTACATTCCCCCTGCTCCCACCAAAGTCAAGGGCACCTCTAAGGCTTGGCGTGCTGCAAGCGGGCTGCCTGCCACAGCGGGGCCAAGCGCCAGGATGCCAGCTAGTAAATGCACCGAGCCTGGGAAGAAAGCAAGCGCGAGGTCAAGCCCAGGCCCCCAGACAGGCAGCCCAGCATCGCTTCTGTGCATGCCGGGCACGTGACATCCCGCCACTCCGCCCAGGGCCCACAAGCCCTGACTGGGCCTGTGCAGAACGGCGTGCACGCTGAAGAGCCTCCGTGGGGAAGCACAGGCCATCGCATCGTGGTTTGTGGCTATTTCATTATCTTCCGATTCAATTCAGTCTGCAGCAGCTCCATAATAAACAGAGCACTTTATGGGACTTGTTTCTGTATTACTTTTTGTGCTTTAAAATATTTTTCTTCTATCATCTACAATGGATTTATGCAGAATAACATTTTGTGCACTTGGCGAGCCATCGATCTCAGGTTTACGGAGCCATTCACCAGCAGTAACTAATTAAATCCCTCGACACCACAAGGGTCCGCTTCTGTAAGGCCCATCCCTACCTCCAATAACACCCATGCGCTCCTGGAGCAATCGGGGTGTTCTTCAGAATGTGGCCACCAGTCTGTGCACTGCTTGCAAAGTAGGAAATCAATGCACAGAGATTAAATTACAGTCCAAAATGGCCTAATAAATGTGTGGATGTAAAACCAAGGTAAATTAAAAAGCACACTCCACCACCTGTCCCTGCCACACACCCCAGGAGCCCAGCATTCACCACCAGCATCTGTGAGCTGTCCAGCCAAGCTCCCAGGTTCCATACCCTGTATGCACAACGCCTCATGTATCAAATCTACAGTCTGAATTCAACTGTACAAAGCATCTCCCACACTCCAGTGAACAGCAGTCACTGCCAGCTGAAGACAATGACAGCGAAATCTTTTGCTCTAGCATGATTCTGCACTTGCCAGCTACCCACCACCCAAAACACTCCAGTCCAGATAAAGATCTATGTAAAATCAGCTCTGTTATCTCTCTGTCTTCAAACAATTGAGTCGGCTTGCAGCACTAAGTCCTACTGCCATGCAGCTGTCCCACCCTTATACAGGCACATCCTCACTGCTATGTTACCTTGATACCCTGGCATTCAAGCACCCGGCCCACAGTGCGAGGCTTAGCTGTTCATACCGCCCACTGAACACTCCTTTGCTAGAGGCACTGACCACATCCCCTCTGTGTGTTTGCAGCCTCTGGTCTCCTTCAGCTCTCTATCATTCAGTGGCTCACTACCTTCAAATCACCGATTCATTCTGCTATTGGCATTCCCATAATTTCTGCTCTTCTCAAAGGGAGAAGAGGTCTTTTAAAAAAAAAAATAGAGCCTTCAGTATTCAAATAGATCTGAAATCAGACGGGTTTTCCCGTCCTGTCTCCCTGTGAAAGAGCACAGGAGGAAGCAACAGGAATCGGATGCCCTCTCCTGCTCTGTAACCAAGTTACCACAGGAGCTCTGGCCAATTGCATAATTACAATGTGCCTCAATTCCCTCATTTTTCAGTGGCTACAATTACGCTGTAACAAATCCCAGGTCACCTGGGAGCAATGCTGTACTTAGGATTCTGCCTCCCTGCAGACACATCACAATGCGGCAGGCACAGGCCATGTTCCTGAGAGCACCAAGGTCTCCAACTGGAGCTAGTCATTAATTTTTCGGGAAGTTACATGTCAGCAGCTTGGAAGAGAAAGCTTTCATGGGAACATGCTACTGCTCAGGAAGGCTCTGTCAGAAGGGTGCATCTCTGGATGCAACAGAGGAATTAAAGTTTCTGTTCCCCTAGAAGAGAGTGAGCTCCCATTGACAGGAACATGGGAAAGCTGGGTTCAGGCTCCTGCCTGTCACAGGGCTTCCAAACTCCCCAGGAATTGTTTCCTCGGACCTTTGTGTGAGCTTCATCATAGAATTTCTTCCACTCCTTCTCTTTTCTGGGAAGCTTTAAAATGTCCTAGAGTCACAGAGACAGCAGAGAAAACCATCTCCTGTGGCACAGGGGAAGAGCTCAGGACACACGGTGAGCATCGTACCACACGCTGAGCCCCAGAGGAGCACACAGAAGCTGGGATCCCTGCTCAGCCTCTCTCCGACCAAGGGACAGCAACCCATGGCCTTCTCCCAGGGATCTCCAGCAGATCATTAATAAGCTAATGGCTGGGGAGCGCTTGGAGGAGGTAAAAGTTGCTATTGCCATTATTTCCTATTACTATTGTGGCTCTCTGACAAACACACCACAGGCAACTTGGATCTGTCCTTCAGAGAATCTGTGATGCTGGGCTTAACACGAATCAGCTCTTCCAAGCGCAGCATGAACAACAATCCTGGCCTAGAACCTTTTAGGAGTGCTCAGGAGGCAGAGGGCACAGGGCCACATGCTCTGAGCACACAGACACAGCCACATTACACAGCTCTGCCCCACGCGAACATCTCTGCCAAAGCTACTGCTCACCCACAAGAGCTGGCAGGAGGGAAGGTGTGTCTGTACCAGACCACTTATGTGCAGCACCTGGTGACTCAGCCTGAAGTGCCAAGGACGGGGTTTGGGCTGTGACACAGGCTGAGGAGCATTCATACAACCCGGCTCTGAGCACGGTAACTCCCCCGGTGGGGAGGACAGAGCCACCAGGATTGGGATCTGCTCACCTGCCTTCCCTCAGCTTCCACACCCAAGCTGACACCACTGAGGACACCGGTCAGACTCTCCCGGGAAAACATTTAATTACAATCTAAGCTTTAAGGCTGACATGTTTAAAGCAGGCCTCATTCTTTCAGCAGTCAGCATTACTTAAATTGACGACCCAACTGCGCAAAAGTGGATTGAAGCAAAGGCTGGGATTTGCACAAGGGTGTTTACACCCAGTCTACAGCCAGTCATCCACACCACTGAAGCAGGTGATTTACAACTGAATCAGTTAAGCCACTGCCACTTTTCTGACAAGCTCAGAGCTTACTCCTCCCAGACTGACAGGATGAATTGCCTTCGTTTCTTTGTAAGTCAGAAGACCAAACAAATGTCTGCTCCGCAGCCCCAGCTGTCCCTGCAGCTCTCAGACGCAGCAGGCTGCTGGCACAGCCCGCTCCCTGCAGCGAGCCCCCAGCTCGTGCCGGCTTCTGGGGGGAAGCTGCAGCCTCCCCTCCTGCTGCAGCACCAGCTCAGCCCCCAGAAGGCAGTACTGCAGCTGCTCCGTGCCCCAGGATACACACACCTCAACTGTTCACCTGTCTGTGCCCAGAGAAAAATCTCTGGCAATAATCTGCTGGCAGCAGCTGCCAAAATCCAATTGGCGCGCGCATGTGAATGCCGTACATGCACAGAGCAGAAGTTACTGTGCATCATCAAGCTACCTCACTAATCTCCTTCCTACCAAATTCTGCAGATATAGGGTAACGGGGTATTCAGATGACCTGACTGCAGTACTAGTGCAGGCAGCATGCAACACCTCCTTCACAGGTGTGCATCGGCCACAGTGTCAGACAATGCTCCTCCCCAAGGCTTTGGCAAAATACACACATGCATTGCAGAACATCAAGAGACGGAGATGCAACATATTCTCCTCTGCGTCCTTCTAGGAGATAAATGACTTGGCAAGTTGAGTGATAACAAACCAATATAATAACATGTCATTAAGATGCAACTAATACTGGCAGAGAGCAGATAAGGGCCTGGTGATTACAAACACTATCAAGCAGGAATGCTATCAAGGAAAATCTAAGATGTGGCATTAAAGCATGCACTGAAAATAGAATGCTTCTCATAGAAATATTCAACTCTATTTCCAGCCTCCATCTCTTCATGTTTTACTCGGCATGTAGACTTTTCACCATATTAATTCCCTCCTCTGTTGAAGACTTTAGAGAAACAACAATATCAATCAGAGAGACAGAGAGCCTCCAAGTTCTCTTGGGCAAAACAAAGCTCACGCCAATCTTTGCACAGAAGGAAATATCCACCCGACCTGCGAGCACTACCAAACCTCACCGCCCACCGCTCATACAAGGCCTCCACCTGCAGCCAAACCATTCCTGCACTTACTGCCTAGACTTCCCTGAAACAAAATGCCTGTGCTCAACATCCTTTTCTCAGGTTTCCTGACAGCTATGGCTGTAACTTCACTCAATTGCTTTTAGAGAATACAAAAGGATGTGGTAATGCAGCAGAGAAGTCAGCAGCTGCTGCAGGTGCACACAGGATGCAGAGCTCAGCTCCCACTAGCCTCACAGACAGCAAATAGCTCATCTGCCAAACAGGAGTTCCTCAGACTTACCCAGCACGTATTCCTACAGCTTCTGGGCCTGGCCAAAGCTGACAGCTTCAGTGCCAAGAAGCCACCTCTGTGAGTGAGGAGGGTACCAGCACTTCCCCAGCCCGTCCAACTCCCGGCCTCCCCCCAAGGTCAGCACAGTGGGGGCTAAGCCACGGTTCTGGTATTTCCAACGGCAACATCAGGTGCTGCTGGAGCACCTGGGCTGCATTCCCTCAAGTCTGAAGCAGGACTCTTATCACACAGCACAGATCTCTGATGCCTTGTGGGCTGAAGAGGGAGGTTTCTCCTACCCTACGCCTTCAACTAGTTTCATTGGTTTCTCTGAGGGAGAAGTATGAGAAAGAAAAGAATGAACCCAGCTCTAGTGTCACCTGCCTTTGATCCCACAGGTCTACCAGTGCTACAAAATGACTGACCAGCCAGGCAGATTCTGGGACAGCATTCTGGGCTTGCACTGTTCCCAGCTCAGCAGAACTCACCCACTGACTGCTGGGCCATTGTCAGAACAAGAGTTCTCAGTGTTACTGATGGACCTCAGACATGATTACCCAGGCAGACCATCACAATTTTTTAGCAATTTTCATCAGCACTAACGTAACTCTGGCTGCTGTAAACTGTAGAAGATGCCTTGATCTCATTCACGTTCAGGGGCATAATAACCAAGTGCAACACATGATCCCAGTCTGTAGATTGTACACATGCAGATGAAATCTCTTCCTAAGCCTCTGTAAATAGTTAGTTTTGCCCACAAGGAAACAAGTTTCTGTTCTTCCAAGGGCTGCCTGGATGGCAGAACAGGGCATTCTTTTCCTGTCTATAAGGAAACACCTCTGGGGCAGAAGCCCTTTTCTGAAGGACTGGCCAACACCTGCAGCCATCTGCAGAATGGCCATCCCAAGAACTCTGCTTGAGGAAGGAAACGCGAGAGGGAGAGCAACCTGAAAGGGCACTACAGAAAGGCTGAATGTGTGCTGGGAAACAACAGAAATCCTGTTTCCTACTGCAAATGCTACTTTGGTGTCAGATTGAGAGGGGAATTGATGCAGATATTACACACTGCTATTTCATAAACCTCAGTTCTGAAAATTAAACAAAAACTTGAGGTTGGATCACACAACTGGAGGCAGGGTTTGGTCAAAGGCCATTATTTTTCACAAGGACTGCTCCCCAGAATGGCAGCTGTGCCACGAGACCCCCTGCAGACTAAGAGAGCACTAACCACAGGTCGGTTTTTGTTGAAGGTGATCTCGCCACTGAGCTCTGACGCAAGTTTGCAAATCCATTTAGTTCTCAGAAGCTTGACTGCAAAATAATTCAACATGTGGGAAAAACCCCATCCTCTACACACAGAGCTTACCTGGGATGCTGTGTGAAGTTGGCTTTGTTTTTGCCTCTCTCTCCATTTTAACCCATTCAACCTTCCAGGAACAAAAGCTACAGAGCAAAGCAATGAGTTTCTCCAACGTTACAAGAACAAATGCAGAAAAACTGGCTTCCCTTAAACTGTCAGGCAAGAGCTGCAGCTCCAGGTTCACTGTTTTCAGCACAGCCATAAAGCAGCACTTGTGCTGAAAGGGTACAGAAAGAGATGCTGAGTCTCAGCTATTGCCCAAATGGAAGCAAGAGCATCACTCGTTGGTAACTGCTTCACAGTTAAATAACTCCAACCAGGCGAGTCCCTCGAGCTGAGGGATACCGACTTCCTGGGAGGACAACGACACAAGCCCAGTGTGATGATGAATTGGGTTCTACCTTTTGTCTTTGGAGTGCAAGGCTCAGGTGTCAGCACAGTAACGCAGCTCAGCAGGCTGCAGGATCCTGGTACCAGCAACTGCTCAGCGCTGTTTGAGGCAGAGCACAGGGAAGGGAGAGCCCAGAGGGACGGTGTCTAAGACGTGGTTCCGGCACCCACAGCTGGCCGAGATGTTTCTCTGCACCAGGAAGCTGCTCCTCTGCCTCAGACAGCTGCAGTTAGCGAGCACCCACACCCAGCACAGAGCAGTGGGCATGCAGTAAGAACAGCATCAATGAGAGAATTATGAGTCCACATCAAAGCACCAGAAGTTGTTTTTCATGACATCTGGCTTTGAAACTGTGCGCAAAAGGAAAGGTATTACACTCAGCTAAGCATGTTTAGAGGACTTTAAGCTGTGATTCTGCAGTTTCCGTACAGAATGACCCTTAAGGACGGGGAGAAGCTGCTGCCACAGCTATAACTCAGCAAATCACAAACTACACTAAGAAATAAAAATCGATGCTTCTCTGAAATGTACCGTTAGAAAAGTCAAAGCTGTGATAACTGATGGCTGGGAAGTCCTACCGTGACCACGTTTTTTCTACAGCATGGTCATCCCCATGGAAGCTGGATCCAACCATTCTGCCAGATTTAACAGAAGCAAACCAATAATGCAAATGAAGCAGAACAAACCGATTTGCTATAATCTTTCTAATAACAGACAGTGATTGAAGAAGATAATGAATTAATCTAATTTGGAAATTTCCCCTCCTCCACCGAAACGTTCAGACATTGGACAAAACCATACAGAGCCTGTTTTTACCAACAGAGGCGGCGCAGCTGAAATATGGACAAAGGCGATGTCAGCGCACAGTGTCTACGGGAAGGCTCCTGGATTTGAGGACAGAATACTTTGGGAACAACGACAAAGCACGGAAATGTTACCGTGAGGATACAGAGGCTGTTACCAGTGTCTTCATGGACTGGAGAGGGGACTGCTCAGCCACAGCTGGGTGCAGCCCCAACCCAAGCTCCTCTGCTCACACTCCAAGCAACTTGCTGCTCATGCCTGTTCTGATGGCTGTGAAGGCACATGAGCACACAGCTATACCCAGGCCAACAGGCACCACATGGTGTCCAGCAGAGCTTGGTTCTGCTGACGGCTCAGGAAGTCTATGAGTTCCAGCTTCTGGGTACGTGCTCTACCATAACTGCTACAGAATGGCATGCCAGTAACCACAAAGTCTTCACAAGATTCTAGATGCATTACCTAGATGGCTCCATCACTGTAACATCCACCCACAGTGAGAGCCTGACACCTTTTTAAGCCATTTGTGGAGACCCTACCACCTGATCTCTCAACTTACTTATTCACCATAATCTTCAAGAGAGCTTTCAGTGCAGCTATGAGCTACGAGGGGCTATTTCCTCTTGAAGTAGGTGAAAGATGCAATCAACCACTTGCACATCCTCTCTTTCTCTGCTCAGTTAACCAGTTTCATTTTGAATCAAACCCTGGTATTCTCTATCGAAACAGAGAAGAGAAAACCCAGTCCCTCCCTACACGTGTGCAGCCTCCCTGACTTCAGTGGCACTCAGGCCAGACAGGCTGAAATTACATCACTGGCATCCTGATGCCGCTGAGATGGCATCTCCTCCAGTTACATAGAAACACAGGACTGGGAGAAACCTGTGGGGTCACCAAGCACAGCCCCTGCTGTCCAGGCAACCATGCCTGGCAACCACGTAATCCCTTTATAAATGAACTGAAAATAGTTATGAACCATACTTCATCGGGCACACCTCAGGCTGGCTATAAATGCAGCACCGTGGTGTAAGAGGACTCTGGAAGAAGTGCACAGGCGCACCCAAACAAATTAGAAACTGCAATGAGCAGGGAGGAAGCCTGGTCTGATGGCCAGACGGTGGGTCAGGCTGCAGGAGGGCCGGGTCCTGCTGCCGGCTCCATGCTGACCTGCCCCACTGCTCCAGCCCCAGGTTCCTCCAGGCCTAGAGCACAATAATGATATGGTCCTCTCTTCAGAGATTGCTTTCAGCTCGACAGACAAAAAGAGGGACATGAGAACTTACTATTTTTATCCACTCAGTCGCCTCAACAGGTTTTTAAAAGCCCATTTGAAAGCCCTCCTTTGCAATTCAGCCTGTGGATAATTTGCTACCCGCATCTCTGTAAAGTTTAACCTGTCATAGCCCGGCCAAGGTGTAATTTCATCCCCAGGCTCTTCTGACCTAAGGCTCTGGAACTTGACTTTGTGGATAAAGTAACAAAGCAATAGTTCTGTGAGACAACAGCCCTTCACAGGCACAACCCATGCATTATTCTCTCTAAACATACTTTAACAGGGCAGAATCAGAACTTCGGCTCTCCCCTCGTTTCTCCTCCCCCCACAAACACTTTCAGAAACAGCAAACAGATAAAAGCAGGAGACAGAGACACAGACAGAGGATGGTTTATCCCACAGGCAGAGGATTACTGCATCGTGATGTAATGACCTCGTTCAGACAAGAAAAAGCTTACTTACATGACAACATGAGTTGTAGAAATACCAGCTCCCTTCCAGAACAGGGTAAAGCAATGTCCATTTAAAGTTATGCTGAAGAAAACATAAAACATTTGTCCAGTGAACTGGAGAGAGAAAGAGCAAGCTTCAGCCCAACTGGCCTGCCTACAATCCCTCTCCAGCTACACAAAAAGCACTGACCCAAACAACCAGAGCGCCATGAAGCTAAAAAGAGACACAGTTCTGCTTTCTGTGTGCTTGCATCTCTAATGATCCAGGAGTCTCCGTCTCCTACAAAGGTGCAGGGTAAAAACAGTCATTTTTGTGGCAAAATGCGGTGGAGACAACGGTGTTATCTGCTCCCCACGAGGACTATACATTAGCACTTTCTGCAGATGCTTCCTCCCCCACAGAAGGACAGGAGGGAGGAAAGCCACATGCTGCCCGCATGAGGCAATCCCAGGGAAGAGCTCCTCCAGGCTAGCCTTGTTTTTCCTCTGTTTAGCCAGCATTTAGCGCAGCAAAGCCCTAGCCATGACTAAAACCCCAAGGCTGAACTAATCACATGGATGACTACAGCTTCCTCAAAGTTACTTGTTTCTAATGGACTTTCAAATGCAACAAAATAATACATTTCGTATTTACCATTTAAAATATTGTAAAGAATGCAAAAGTTAGACTGCTGGGCATTCATGCCTCACCGCTGTTATCCTGTTAAGGTGAAGCGTACGCTATTAAAGTCAATATTTACCAACAGACACTCAAGTCATGTAAGCAATACAATCTTTCCATGTAAAACTACGCTCCCAACAGGAAATAAAAGGCATTTGGCAAGTCTTAGACTGCCAAGAGCAGCTCCTCCATGTCCTGCTTCCAGGACAAGAAAGCCCTCCAGTTACCCCAGATACTTCCAGCGGTGAATGCCGAGCTTGTCTGGTAAGTTTCCCAAGCCCACTGGAAATCCCACAGCAGACACAGAGGGCTCTGAGTCTGAACTGGCACCAGATGCTTTAGAAAACAAGTGAATTTCATTTTGCTACAGGAACATGAGAAGGCCAAAAGGCTTCATTTGTCAGCACAGGAACAGTCACTCTTCTAAGAACATGAATATTCTGTTGAAGTTGTTATAAAATGAGACTCTTCTACAGCAACCCTGTGCCAAGCAACAGCGCTGTGTGCCAGCTCAGACTGCCCTCTGTGCTTCATGCAACAAGAAATGTCTTTTCTATAGCTGATGAACATCAATGACAGCCTTAAGACCAGAGCAGCAAATGCATGCCTTTCAAGGAGAAGCCCACAACGTCACCCTACCAGCTCAGAGGCTCCGTACAAAGGCCAACTCAGTATCAAGCAGCTACTGCAGGCTTTCCCCTCAATCAACGTAGAAAAAGTGTATTAGACATACATCAAAACTGCATTGCAGCTAGAGCTGCCAATTACTTACGGCAAAATGGAAGGCTGATTCATTTGACTGTATGTGGGTCTTGGCTAGAGTTTTCCCAAAATGCTACAAGAGAAAACCTCGGTGAACCGCCCCCTCATTCCCACCCCTCACTCCCCCCCAAATCACTGCCAGGAGCCCTGTGCCTGCAGAAATTGACATCTCCTGGAGGATTCTTTCTCCAAATTGTTCCTTTTCTAAATACAGATAAAACGCACAGCATCTCGAAATGATTTGCATATGAGATACACGCATACAGGGACACCTCTCCCAGACGCGTGCAAGCGAAATGCAATGCAGAGCATCTAAAAAAGCTCCCAAATCCCCAGCCTCGAGAGAACCCCTACATCTCTCCTTACAAACCACGCCACGTGACGTGCCCACGGCCACCTCCCCACGCGATCACAGTGGCGAACACCACATTTCTGCTACACATGAGCACTATCCCCTTCCACAAGCTCCTCGTACTGGTCATGTTTAACACCCAGTACATCACAAACAGCAATCCATCACCCAGCGCGCCTCCTCAGCTACACGTCCCAAACTGCCAGAGGGAAGAAGTGCCAGGGCTCTGCTTTCAGAAAGGACGCATGAAGTTGCATGGCACCTGAAGCTGCCCGCACTACCCGCTGCTGGCCCGAGGTCTGTTGTCTCAGCACCCGCAGGCCGAGGTCTGCGAGCTCCCTGCCACGCCAGGCCTCCTCTTCCCCACAGATAGCTCAGGACACAGAAACCCAATCACATTTACCTCTCCCTGGTACCTTCCCTTGCTCTGCCAGCTCCCTGCTGATGACCACAGCCTTGGGTTTTCCAACCACCCCAGGTCAGCTGTGCGCTGCCACCGGCAGCCAGCCCTCCCGACCCTGCTGCTCTTCCTCCAGGCCCCACTTTTAGCCATTTCCTGCAAACCTTTACAACAGCATTCATAGAAAAGCAGGCTTTGGGATCCTCAGGGTGCAGGATATCTGCTCCAACAGACGTGTTCCTCAAACAGACAGGACCACATTTGTTCTGCTGTACCCACAAGGCCAAGCTCTGCCATTCTGCTGAAGAACAACAATGCAAACAACAGGAAATGCAACTAAAAAAAAATTTGAAAAAAAGCACCAGGTAACTAACCCTCTGCATCATCTTTGGGACTATGTAAGTAGAGCAATATCTTACCACCCTAAGACTTAGAACTGTAAAACCACCCCATACCCAGATCCCTATTGGTTCTCCCCACTATACAAAGGAGCCCAGCAAAACCCTGAGCATGCAGAGTGCTCCAGGACCACAGGTGAGGACAGAGCATGCCCCAGAGAGCAAGCTGCTCAAAGCTGTCACCACCTGCATCACGGACCGCGGGAGGAAGCGCCCCCTAATTAGGTGCTTTGGAGTCATTTTTCACTATTAATGTCTCTGGAGAGGAGGACTGCGCATTCTTGCAGAGCAGGAAGAAGTAGGGAGAGACTGACAGAACATAGAAAGGCACAGAGGGCAGGCGTGGAGCAGGATGTGGGGCAGAAGTAGAAGAGAACTCTTCCCTCAGATTGCTACTGCAGAGACTTACAAATTTCAACCCACTTCATTCTGGTTTGTGCATCCTACAAAGTGCAAAGTACTTTCTCAGCAATATAACAGGGAGCAAATTCTGGCTGCTATGGTGTTTTTTCTTGCTGGAGATCTCACCTCTTCCCATCTTGGATAGCCAGAGCCTCTGTAACAAAGAGGGGCAAGTAAAAGCACAGTGACAGAGATCACACTGGTAGGAAATAAATAACCAGAGTGCCAACTCGAGCCAGCAAGGCTCACTAAGAGATCAAACGCGGATGTAAGCAGCTCTTTTCTGGAGCAGGCAGGCATCGTTTCAGCCGTTGAAATATTCATGCCCCAATAGGAGCTGTGGTATCAATGTCTGCCCCTGATACAAACAAACCTGAGCTCAAAGCATGACAATCTGTGTTGCACAGAGCAGAATTGCAATTAAAGGCACTTTCCAAGCCTCCATTTCTGCAAACACACACTTGACGTCTTTTCTGGTGGCACTATAAACACATCCCAAATCCAAGTCCATGATCTCTTGCCCATGAGGGCAGAAGACATTAAAAAAGGGAATTTAATCATGCCATTTCCATTCTTCCCTCCCCGGTTTACCACCCCATGCTGCAGCTGGCAGCAGCTGGGTGCACCTGATAGATGCGAGCCAACGTGTGGGCACTGCAGGTCACACCAACATGCTCTGCAGGGAAGTGCATGGAGACTTCTCATCTAGAGGATTTTCTCCTTCACCATTGGGAATAGAGGAAGAAGAGACAGAAGAAGGAAGCCACCAGGCCTTCTGCTCCCCTTCAGTGGAATTACTTTCAAATGCCCTTCCCAAATAAAGCAAGAGCACCAATCTACTTCAGGAGAGGAATAGAGGGGCCGCCCCTCTGCCAGCACTGCCCATGGAGCCTGTGTGCAGGTGGCGTGGCAAGGCAGCACTGCAGCACCCACCTGGGCACACGCGCACCGCAAGGCCGTGGTGAGCCCACTCAGGGGCCAGAGCGCTCGCAATGCTTCAGATTAGAAAGAAAATGAGAATGCCCCAGGCTGTGGAATCTGCGTGGTGCTGAAATGGTGGTTTGGTACCCCAGGGCTGGACAAATCCCACACTGCAATACGTTGTTTCCTAGGAAAGCAAAACGCAAGTGTGCAGCAAGCTGGACCAAAGCACACCTACCACGGGCCCATGCACAATGTGTCCCTTCCAGAAGCCAAGAGCTTTGCCCTTAGAATTATGAAGAAACAAAACTTCCTCCAAACGCCCTGAACACTGTGAGGATACCTGAAGGTATCACTAAAGTGTACCTGTCCAATTTAACAGACAAAATGAAAAGTCTTTGCTATTCCCAACAGAGCATACACTACATTTGCTGTCAGCTGCACAGGACCCACAGCTGATGTTCACACCCCATCACTGGTCAGTCTTGGAAAAGATCTCCAAAACTCCAAGTGTTAATGAACCACAGATACCTCCTCATGATTTTCCAGTAAAGAATGAGCCCAGGTACAAGGAGATGCACCAACCAGCTGAGAGACAAGGCTCAGCATCACCTCTGCTTGCCCAGCCCCAGTGACAGCAACCAATCACTTAAATGAGAATGGCAGTTGGTGGAGCAGTAAGAGGCAAATCAAAGTGCACACAGAAGTAACAGAAGATTTCATTCCTTGTAAGCTCAGCTATTTGTGTCTGAAAGGTAAAAAGCAAAAGACAGGTGGAGGTAGAAAATGCTCGCTAAACACAGAATAGCATTGACAAGTAGGAAGGCCTATTTCTGCAGGTGAACATTAATTTATGTTTTTCTTCCTTTTTTCCACTGCCCTTTCCACCCACTCGCTCTGTTCCCCCCGTCCATTAAATTCCTGGAAAAAAAGCTTCAAGCACCTTCTGCAGGAGCTACGGCAGATAATGAAAGGGAAGGTGACAAGGGGCTCCTGCTGCCCTGCGACGCACGGCAAGGAACAGAAACCAGCGTTCATACCAGCAAGACACAGACCGAAAGCAGCGTTAATATCCCAAAGCCAGGGGAGCGTGCCCAGAGCAGGGCTGGTAGCTGAGGCCGGCAACGTGTTCCTCACAACTAGTCCAGTGCAGGCACGGTGGAAACGAAGGAGCCGAAGGCAGACCTGAAGGACCAGCACGACAAAGCAGCTCTCTGGGAGCAATGCTGCCAGGCCAGGAGCAGCGGCCCGGCTCCTTACACAGCTGCGCTCACCCATCCTGCAGCTGTGCGCACAAGAGCTGCAAAGAACCACAAGAGGGGCAAAAAGAAGACCCCGTGACAGATTTTGTTCTTCTAGACCATGTGACTAGCTCGGGACACGCAAAATGATGTGGATTCTGACTTCCGTATGTTTTTAAATACCGAGTTCTGGCCAGACCCTCACAAAGGAGTTGTCCAGAGAACAGCCTGCAGCGAGGAAAAGCCCTTTTTGCTACAGCCACCAGCAAAGCACCCAGCAGCCGCAGAGGGAACAGGGTGCCACCCGGTCTCACCGGGACGCCCGCCCAGCCAGCGGGCTCTACGAGAAGCACGGGACCCGTGCGGAGGGCACAGGGCCGGGGCACGGCAACGCGACAGCCAAAGCGGCGCTCCCCGGGCACTGCCCCCCGCAGCACTGCCGCCACAGCTGCGCCCGAGCGGCGGCCTAACGAGCCTGGAAACTCAATCCTCTCCTCCCCGCCCGAAGGCCGCGGCCGCCGGAGCGCCGCGGTAGG